>NC_056441.1:7694716-7707216 GCF_018296145.1 Oncorhynchus tshawytscha | reverse complement strand
CAGGATACCACGGGAGTGTGTTGCTGAGACAGTCTCTCTCTCTCTCTGCAGGATACCACAGGGAGTGTGTTGCTGAGACAGTCTCTCTCTCTCTCTCTCTCTCTCTCTCTCTCTCTCTCTGCAGGATACCACTGGGAGTGTGTTGCTGAGACAGTCCTCTCTCTCTCTCTCTCTCTCTCTCTCTGCAGGATACCACAGGCAGTGTGTTGCTGAGACAGTCTCTCTCTCTCTCTCTCTCTCTCTCTCTCTCTCTCTCTCTCTGCAGGATACCACGGGAGTGTGTTGGGAGTGTGTTGCTGAGACAGTCCTCTCTCTCTCTGCAGGATACCACGGGGAGTGTGTTGCTGAGACAGTCTCTCTCTCTCTCTCTCTCTCTCTCTCTCTCTCTCTCTCTGCAGGATACCACAGGCAGTGTGTTGCTGAGACAGTCTCTCTCTCTCTCTCTCTCTCTCTCTCTCTCTCTCTCTCTCTGCAGGATACCACGGGGAGTGTGTTGCTGAGACAGTCCTCTCTCTCTCTCTCTCTCTCTCTCTCTCTCTCTCTGCAGGATACCACAGGCAGTGTATTGCTGAGACAGTCCTCTCTCTCTCTCTCTCTCTCTCTCTCTCTCTCTGCAGGATACCACAGGCAGTGTATTGCTGAGACAGTCTCTCTCTCTCTGCAGGATACCACAGGCAGTGTGTTGCTGAGACAGTCCTCTCTCTCTCTCTCTCTCTCTCTCTCTCTCTCTGCAGGATACCACGGGGAGTGTGTTGCTGAGACAGTCCTCTCTCTCTCTCTCTCTCTCTCTCTCTCTCTCTCTCTCTCTCTCTGCAGGATACCACAGGCAGTGTGTTGCTGAGACAGTCTCTCTTTCTCTCTGCAGGACACCATGGGCAGTGTGTTGCTGAGACAGTCCTCTCTCTCTCTGCAGGACACCATGGGCAGTGTGTTGCTGAGACAGTCCTCTCTCTCTCTGCAGGACACCATGGGCAGTGTGTTGCTGAAACAGTCCTCTCTCTCTCTGCAGGATACCACAGGGAGTTGCTGAGACACCTTTTCCAATCTCCTCCAACATTCATTATTTTGAGCTAGCCATACTATATTTATGATTAACTAGGGCTGAGGCTGATTCACCTAACTATTTTATATCCCAAACTGTATCCTATATAGTGCATTACTTTAGACCAGAGCCCTATGGAACCCTATCCCCTATATAGTGCACTACTTTAGACCAGAGCCCTATGGAACCCTATCCCCTATATAGTGCACCACTTTAGACCAGAGCCCTATGGAACCCTATTCCCTACATAGTGCACTACTTTAGACCAGAGCCCTATGGAACCCTATCCCCTATATAGTGCACTACTTTAGACCAGAGCCCTATGGAACCCTATCCCCTATATAGTGCACTACTTTAGACCAGAGCCCAATGGGATTCTTCAACAGTAAGTTCTTATTTAAAGGTAGAGTCATCAGTGCAAAATCCGCCCGACTTCTGGAACAACTAAGAGTACGAATCACGAGGCAACACTTTTCTGCTGTTTAGGTCTCGCATAGCTCTCGTGTTTCAGCAGCGTGAAGCGCGCCCCGTGCACGTGCTGCAGAAACTGTGCAATACTCGGTGAGTGCATCATCTTGCATCGTGCTCTTCTGTAACATTAGTGGTTGCTGCTTGTGGCACCGTCATATCGCTGAGTCTCAGTTAAAGGTCAGCTAAGATCCATGTCTCTGCCATTCTGGCACTAACCGTTCTGTCAATCTCCCTCACTGCATTGGCTTGGATACCTCAAGAGCTAGCAGCTTTTCAATGCTGCTACCCTCAGGCATAATTTTAAACGTTGGGTCAACGTCCCAGAGGTACTAGAAGAATGGAGTGTTCATCTGGGTAGTCATATTTCAGAAAATAAAAAATTGATGTGACCCCCAAAAAAAAGAGCAGAACATCAAATTATTTCAGAATGTTTTCTTTTATTCAGTAAAAAAAAAAATATGATAACACGTTTCGACCAATCAGTAAGAACTGGATACGATTCAGGTGGAAATGCAGCTTGGCTTCATTAAACTGACATGAAAGGAAGTACCTTCTAGAGGTCAACCAGGAAAGTTCCTCAGCCAGGTCACCCGTGATATAAGTCACTATTTGACGTCCATCCAGGTCTGAGGACGTCAGCCAGGTCACCCGTGATACAAGTCAGTATTTGACGTCCATCCAGGTCTGAGGACGTCAGCCAGGTCACCCGTGATACAAGTCAGTATTTGACGTCCATCCATGTCTGAGGACGTCAGCCAGGTCACCCGTGATATAAGTCACTATTTGACGTCCATCCATGTCTGAGGACGCCAGCCAGGTCACCCGTGATACAAGTCAGTATTTGACGTCCATCCAGGTCTGAGGATCAGCCAGGTCACCCGTGATACAAGTCAGTATTTGACGTCCATCCAGGTCTGAGGACGTCAGCCAGGTCACCCGTGATACAAGTCAGTATTTGACGTCCATCCAGGTCTGAGGACGTCAGCCAGGTCACCCGTGATACAAGTCAGTATTTGACGTCCATCCAGGTCTGAGGACGTCTGCCAGGTCACCCGTGATACAAGTCAGTATGTTACCCTACAGAGTTTACATTCCTTACCCTGTTACCCTACAGAGTTCACATTCCTTACCCTGTTACCCTACAGAGTTCACTTTCCTTACCCTGCAGAGTTTACATTCCTTACCCTGTTACCCTACAGAGTTCACATTCCTTACCCTGTTACCCTACAGAGTTCACATTCCTTACCCTGTTACCCTACAGAGTTCACATTCCTTACCCTGTTACCCTACAGAGTTTACATTCCTTACCCTGTTACCCTACAGAGTTCACATTCCTTACCCTGTTACCCTACAGAGTTGACATTCCTTACCCTGTTACCCTACAGAGTTCACATTCCTTACCCTGTTACCCTACAGAGTTCACATTCCTTACCCTGTTACCCTACAGAGTTCACATTCCTTACCCTGTTACCCTACAGAGTTTACATTCCTTACCCTGTTACCCTACAGAGTTCACATTCCTTACCCTGTTACCCTACAGAGTTGACATTCCTTACCCTGTTACCCTACAGAGTTCACATTCCTTACCCTGTTACCCTACAGAGTTCACATTCCTTACCCTGTTACCCTACAGAGTTCACATTCCTTACCCTGTTACCCTACAGAGTTCACATTCCTTACCCTGTTACCCTACAGAGTTCACATTCCTTACCCTGTTACCCTACAGAGTTCACATTCCTTACCCTGTTACCCTACAGAGTTCACATTCCTTACCCTGTTACCCTACAGAGTTCACATTCCTTACCCTGTTACCCTACAGAGTTCACATTACCCTTACCCTGTTACCCTACAGAGTTCACATTCCTGTTACCCTACAGAGTTCACATTCCTTACCCTGTTACCCTACAGAGTTCACATTCCTTACCCTGTTACCCTACAGAGTTCACATTCCTTACCCTGTTACCCTACAGAGTTCACATTCCTTACCCTGTTACCCTACAGAGTTCACATTCCTTACCCTGTTACCCTACAGAGTTCACATTCCTTACCCTGTTACCCTACAGAGTTCACATTCCTTACCCTGTTACCCTACAGAGTTCACATTCCTTACCCTGTTACCCTACAGAGTTCACATTCCTTACCCTGTTACCCTACAGAGTTCACATTCCTTACCCTGTTACCCTACAGAGTTCACATTCCTTACCCTGTTACCCTACAGAGTTCACATTCCTTACCCTGTTACCCTACAGAGTTCACATTCCTTACCCTGTTACCCTACAGAGTTCACATTCCTTACCCTGTTACCCTACAGAGTTCACATTCCTTACCCTGTTACCCTACAGAGTTCACATTCCTTACCCTGTTACCCTACAGAGTTCACATTCCTTACCCTGTTACCCTACAGAGTTCACATTCCTTACCCTGTTACCCTACAGAGTTCACATTCCTTACCCTGTTACCCTACAGAGTTCACATTCCTTACCCTGTTACCCTACAGAGTTCACATTCCTTACCCTGTTACCCTACAGAGTTCCTTACCCATTACCCTACTACCCTGTTACCCTACAGAGTTCACATTCCTTACCCTGTTACCCTACAGAGTTCACATTCCTTACCCTGTTACCCTACAGAGTTCACATTCCTTACCCTGTTACCCTACAGAGTTCACATTCCTTACCCTGTTACCCTACAGAGTTCACATTCCTTACCCTGTTACCCTACAGAGTTCACATTCCTTACCCTGTTACCCTACAGAGTTCACATTCCTTACCCTGTTACCCTACAGAGTTCACATTCCTTATTACCCCAGAGTTCACATTCCTTACCCTGTTACCCTACAGAGTTCACATTCCTTACCCTGTTACCCTACAGAGTTCACATTCCTTACCCTGTTACCCTACAGAGTTCACATTCCTTACCCTGTTACCCTACAGAGTTCACATTCCTTACCCTGTTACCCTACAGAGTTCACATTCCTTACCCTGTTACCCTACAGAGTTCACATTCCTTACCCTGTTACCCTACAGAGTTCACATTCCTTACCCTGTTACCCTACAGAGTTCACATTCCTTACCCTGTTACCCTACAGAGTTCACATTCCTTACCCTGTTACCCTACAGAGTTCACATTCCTGTTACCCTGTTACCCTGTTACAGAGTTCACATTCCTTACCCTGTTACCCCTACAGAGTTCACATTCCTTACCCTGTTACCCTACAGAGTTCACATTCCTTACCCTGTTACCCTACAGAGTTCACATTCCTTACCCTGTTACCCTACAGAGTTCACATTCCTTACCCTGTTACCCTACAGAGTTCACATTCCTTACCCTGTTACCCTACAGAGTTCACATTCCTTACCCTGTTACCCTACAGAGTTCACATTCCTTACCCTGTTACCCTACAGAGTTCACACCCTGTTACCCCAGAGTTCACATTCCTGTTACCCTACAGAGTTCACATTCCTTACCCTGTTACCCTACAGAGTTCACATTCCTTACCCTGTTACCCTACAGAGTTCACATTCCTTACCCTGTTACCCTACAGAGTTCACATTCCTTACCCTGTTACCCTACAGAGTTCACATTCCTTACCCTGTTACCCTACAGAGTTCACATTCCTTACCCTGTTACCCTACAGAGTTCACATTCCTTACCCTGTTACCCTACAGAGTTCACATTCCTTACCCTGTTACCCTACAGAGTTCACATTCCTTACCCTGTTACCCTACAGAGTTTACAGACATTCCTTACCCTGTTACCCTACAGAGTTTACATTCCTTACCCTGTTACCCTACAGAGTTCACATTCCTTACCCTGTTACCCTACAGAGTTCACATTCCTTACCCTGTTACCCTACAGAGTTCACATTCCTTACCCTGTTACCCTACAGAGTTCACATTCCTTACCCTGTTACCCTACAGAGTTCACATTCCTTACCCTGTTACCCTACAGAGTTCACATTCCTTACCCTGTTACCCTACAGAGTTCACATTCCTTACCCTGTTACCCTACAGAGTTCACATTCCTTACCCTGTTACCCTACAGAGTTCACATTCCTTACCCTGTTACCCTACAGAGTTCACATTCCTTACCCTGTTACCCTACAGAGTTCACATTCCTTACCCTGTTACCCTACAGAGTTTACATTCCTTACCCTGTTACCCTACAGAGTTCACATTCCTTACCCTGTTACCCTACAGAGTTCACATTCCTTACCCTGTTACCCTACAGAGTTCACATTCCTTACCCTGTTACCCTACAGAGTTCACATTCCTTACCCTGTTACCCTACAGAGTTCACATTCCTTACCCTGTTACCCTACAGAGTTCACATTCCTTACCCTGTTACCCTACAGAGTTCACATTCCTTACCCTGTTACCCTACAGAGTTCACATTCCTTACCCTGTTACCCTACAGAGTTCACATTCCTTACCCTGTTACCCTACAGAGTTCACATTCCTTACCCTGTTACCCTACAGAGTTCACATTCCTTACCCTGTTACCCTACAGAGTTCACATTCCTTACCCTGTTACCCTACAGAGTTTACATTCCTTACCCTGTTACCCTACAGAGTTTACATTCCTTACCCTGTTACCCTACAGAGTTCACATTCCTTACCCTGTTACCCTACAGAGTTCACATTCCTTACCCTGTTACCCTACAGAGTTCACATTCCTTACCCTGTTACCCTACAGAGTTCACATTCCTTACCCTGTTACCCTACAGAGTTCACATTCCTTACCCTGTTACCCTACAGAGTTACATTCCTTACCCTGTTACCCTACAGAGTTCACATTCCTTACCCTGTTACCCTACAGAGTTCACATTACCCTTACCCTGTTACCCTGTTACAGAGTTTACATTCCTTACCCTGTTACCCTACAGAGTTCACATTCCTTACCCTGTTACCCTACAGAGTTCACATTCCTTACCCTGTTACCCTACAGAGTTACATTCCTTACCCTGTTACCCTACAGAGTTCACATTCCTTACCCTGTTACCCTACAGAGTTCACATTCCTTACCCTGTTACCCTACAGAGTTCACATTCCTTACCCTGTTACCCTACAGAGTTCACATTCCTTACCCTGTTACCCTACAGAGTTCACATTCCTTACCCTGTTACCCTACAGAGTTTACATTCCTTACCCTGTTACCCTACAGAGTTCACATTCCTTACCCTGTTACCCTACAGAGTTCACATTCCTTACCCTGTTACCCTACAGAGTTCACATTCCTTACCCTGTTACCCTACAGAGTTCACATTCCTTACCCTGTTACCCTACAGAGTTCACATTCCTTACCCTGTTACCCTACAGAGTTCACATTCCTTACCCTGTTACCCTACAGAGTTCACATTCCTTACCCTGTTACCCTACAGAGTTTACATTCCTTACCCTGTTACCCTACAGAGTTCACATTCCTTACCCTGTTACCCTACAGAGTTTACATTCCTTACCCTGTTACCCTACAGAGTTCACATTCCTTACCCTGTTACCCTACAGAGTTCACATTCCTTACCCTGTTACCCTACAGAGTTCACATTCCTTACCCTGTTACCCTACAGAGTTCACATTCCTTACCCTGTTACCCTACAGAGTTCACATTCCTTACCCTGTTACCCTACAGAGTTCACATTCCTTACCCTGTTACCCTACAGAGTTTACATTCCTTACCCTGTTACCCTACAGAGTTCACATTCCTTACCCTGTTACCCTACAGAGTTCACATTCCTTACCCTGTTACCCTACAGAGTTCACATTCCTTACCCTGTTACCCTACAGAGTTCACATTCCTTACCCTGTTACCCTACAGAGTTCACATTCCTTACCCTGTTACCCTACAGAGTTCACATTCCTTACCCTGTTACCCTACAGAGTTCACATTCCTTACCCTGTTACCCTACAGAGTTCACATTCCTTACCCTGTTACCCTACAGAGTTCACATTCCTTACCCTGTTACCCTACAGAGTTGACATTCCTTACCCTGTTACCCTACAGAGTTCACATTCCTTACCCTGTTACCCTACAGAGTTCACATTCCTTACCCTGTTACCCTACAGAGTTCACATTCCTTACCCTGTTACCCTACAGAGTTCACATTCCTTACCCTGTTACCCTACAGAGTTTACATTCCTTACCCTGTTACCCTACAGAGTTCACATTCCTTACCCTGTTACCCTACAGAGTTCACATTCCTTACCCTGTTACCCTACAGAGTTCACATTCCTTACCCTGTTACCCTACAGAGTTCACATTCCTTACCCTGTTACCCTACAGAGTTCACATTCCTTACCCTGTTACCCTACAGAGTTCACATTCCTTACCCTGTTACCCTACAGAGTTCACATTCCTTACCCTGTTACCCTACAGAGTTTACATTCCTTACCCTGTTACCCTACAGAGTTTACATTCCTTACCCTGTTACCCTACAGAGTTCACATTCCTTACCCTGTTACCCTACAGAGTTCACATTCCTTACCCTGTTACCCTACAGAGTTCACATTCCTTACCCTGTTACCCTACAGAGTTCACATTCCTTACCCTGTTACCCTACAGAGTTCACATTCCTTACCCTGTTACCCTACAGAGTTCACATTCCTTACCCTGTTACCCTACAGAGTTCACATTCCTTACCCTGTTACCCTACAGAGTTCACATTCCTTACCCTGCAGAGTTTACATTCCTTACCCTGTTACCCTACAGAGTTCACATTCCTTACCCTGTTACCCTACAGAGTTCACATTCCTTACCCTGTTACCCTACAGAGTTCACATTCCTTACCCTGTTACCCTACAGAGTTTACATTCCTTACCCTGTTACCCTACAGAGTTTACATTCCTTACCCTGTTACCCTACAGAGTTCACATTCCTTACCCTGTTACCCTACAGAGTTCACATTCCTTACCCTGTTACCCTACAGAGTTCACATTCCTTACCCTGTTACCCTACAGAGTTTACATTCCTTACCCTGTTACCCTACAGAGTTCACATTCCTTACCCTGTTACCCTACAGAGTTCACATTCCTTACCCTGTTACCCTACAGAGTTCACATTCCTTACCCTGTTACCCTACAGAGTTCACATTCCTTACCCTGTTACCCTACAGAGTTCACATTCCTTACCCTGTTACCCTACAGAGTTCACATTCCTTACCCTGTTACCCTACAGAGTTCACATTCCTTACCCTGTTACCCTACAGAGTTCACATTCCTTACCCTGTTACCCTACAGAGTTCACATTCCTTACCCTGTTACCCTACAGAGTTCACATTCCTTACCCTGTTACCCTACAGAGTTTACATTCCTTACCCTGTTACCCTACAGAGTTTACATTCCTTACCCTGTTACCCTACAGAGTTTACATTCCTTACCCTGTTACCCTACAGAGTTCACATTCCTTACCCTGTTACCCTACAGAGTTCACATTCCTTACCCTGTTACCCTACAGAGTTCACATTCCTTACCCTGTTACCCTACAGAGTTCACATTCCTTACCCTGTTACCCTACAGAGTTTACATTCCTTACCCTGTTACCCTACAGAGTTCACATTCCTTACCCTGTTACCCTACAGAGTTCACATTCCTTACCCTGTTACCCTACAGAGTTCACATTCCTTACCCTGTTACCCTACAGAGTTCACATTCCTTACCCTGTTACCCTACAGAGTTCACATTCCTTACCCTGTTACCCTACAGAGTTCACATTCCTTACCCTGTTACCCTACAGAGTTCACATTCCTTACCCTGTTACCCTACAGAGTTCACATTCCTTACCCTGTTACCCTACAGAGTTCACATTCCTTACCCTGTTACCCTACAGAGTTCACATTCCTTACCCTGTTACCCTACAGAGTTCACATTCCTTACCCTGTTACCCTACAGAGTTCACATTCCTTACCCTGTTACCCTACAGAGTTTACATTCCTTACCCTGTTACCCTACAGAGTTCACATTCCTTACCCTGTTACCCTACAGAGTTCACATTCCTTACCCTGTTACCCTACAGAGTTCACATTCCTTACCCTGTTACCCTACAGAGTTCACATTCCTTACCCTGTTACCCTACAGAGTTCACATTCCTTACCCTGTTACCCAGAGTTTACATTCCTTACCCTGTTACCCTACAGAGTTCACATTCCTTACCCTGTTACCCTACAGAGTTCACATTCCTTACCCTGTTACCCTACAGAGTTCACATTCCTTACCCTGTTACCCTACAGAGTTCACATTCCTTACCCTGTTACCCTACAGAGTTCACATTCCTTACCCTGTTACCCTACAGAGTTCACATTCCTTACCCTGTTACCCTACAGAGTTTCACATTCCTTACCCTGTTACCCTACAGAGTTCACATTCCTTACCCTGTTACCCTACAGAGTTTACATTCCTTACCCTGTTACCCTACAGAGTTTACATTCCTTACCCTGTTACCCTACAGAGTTGACATTCCTTACCCTGTTACCCTACAGAGTTCACATTCCTTATCCTGTTACCCTACAGAGTTCACATTCCTTACCCTGTTACCCTACAGAGTTCACATTCCTTACCCTGTTAACCTACAGAGTTCACATTCCTTACCCTGTTACCCTACAGAGTTTACATTCCTTACCCTGTTACCCTACAGAGTTCACATTCCTTACCCTGTTACCCTACAGAGTTCACATTCCTTACCCTGTTACCCTACAGAGTTCACATTCCTTACCCTGTTACCCTACAGAGTTCACATTCCTTACCCTGTTACCCTACAGAGTTCACATTCCTTACCCTGTTACCCTACAGAGTTCACATTCCTTACCCTGTTACCCTACAGAGTTTACATTCCTTACCCTGTTACCCTACAGAGTTCACATTCCTTACCCTGTTACCCTACAGAGTTTACATTCCTTACCCTGTTACCCTACAGAGTTTACATTCCTTACCCTGTTACCCTACAGAGTTGACATTCCTTACCCTGTTACCCTACAGAGTTCACATTCCTTACCCTGTTACCCTACAGAGTTCACATTCCTTACCCTGTTACCCTACAGAGTTCACATTCCTTACCCTGTTACCCTACAGAGTTCACATTCCTTACCCTGTTACCCTACAGAGTTTACATTCCTTACCCTGTTACCCTACAGAGTTCACATTCCTTACCCTGTTACCCTACAGAGTTCACATTCCTTACCCTGTTACCCTACAGAGTTCACATTCCTTACCCTGTTACCCTACAGAGTTTAGTTTACATTCCTTACCCTGTTACCCTACAGAGTTCACATTCCTTACCCTGTTACCCTACAGAGTTCACATTCCTTACCCTGTTACCCTACAGAGTTCACATTCCTTACCCTGTTACCCTACAGAGTTCACATTCCTTACCCTGTTACCCTACAGAGTTTACATTCCTTACCCTGTTACCCTACAGAGTTCACATTCCTTACCCTGTTACCCTACAGAGTTTACATTCCTTACCCTGTTACCCTACAGAGTTCACATTCCTTACCCTGTTACCCTACAGAGTTTACATTCCTTACCCTGTTACCCTACAGAGTTTACATTCCTTACCCTGTTACCCTACAGAGTTGACATTCCTTACCCTGTTACCCTACAGAGTTCACATTCCTTACCCTGTTACCCTACAGAGTTCACATTCCTTACCCTGTTACCCTACAGAGTTCACATTCCTTACCCTGTTAACCCTACAGAGTTCACATTCCTTACCCTGTTACCCTACAGAGTTTACATTCCTTACCCTGTTACCCTACAGAGTTCACATTCCTTACCCTGTTACCCTACAGAGTTCACATTCCTTACCCTGTTACCCTACAGAGTTCACATTCCTTACCCTGTTACCCTACAGAGTTCACATTCCTTACCCTGTTACCCTACAGAGTTCACATTCCTTACCCTGTTACCCTACAGAGTTCACATTCCTTACCCTGTTACCCTACAGAGTTCACATTCCTTACCCTGTTACCCTACAGAGTTTACATTCCTTACCCTGTTACCCTACAGAGTTCACATTCCTTACCCTGTTACCCTACAGAGTTTACATTCCTTACCCTGTTACCCTACAGAGTTTACATTCCTTACCCTGTTACCCTACAGAGTTCACATTCCTTACCCTGTTACCCTACAGAGTTCACATTCCTTACCCTGTTACCCTACAGAGTTCACATTCCTTACCCTGTTACCCTACAGAGTTCACATTCCTTACCCTGTTACCCTACAGAGTTCACATTCCTTACCCTGTTACCCTACAGAGTTTACATTCCTTACCCTGTTACCCTACAGAGTTCACATTCCTTACCCTGTTACCCTACAGAGTTCACATTCCTTACCCTGTTACCCTACAGAGTTCACATTCCTTACCCTGTTACCCTACAGAGTTTACATTCCTTACCCTGTTACCCTACAGAGTTCACATTCCTTACCCTGTTACCCTACAGAGTTCACATTCCTACCCTGTTACCCTACAGAGTTCACATTCCTTACCCTGTTACCCTACAGAGTTCACATTCCTTACCCTGTTACCCTACAGAGTTCACATTCCTTACCCTGTTACCCTACAGAGTTCACATTCCTTACCCTGTTACCCTACAGAGTTCACATTCCTTACCCTGTTACCCTACAGAGTTCACTTTCCTTACCCTGTTACCCTACAGAGTTCACATTCCTTACCCTGTTACCCTACAGAGTTCACATTCCTTACCCTGTTACCCTGCAGAGTTTACATTCCTTACCCTGTTACCCTGCAGAGTTCACATTCCTTACCCTGTTACCCTACAGAGTTTACATTCCTTACCCTGTTACCCTACAGAGTTCACATTCCTTACCCTGTTACCCTGCAGAGTTTACATTCCTTACCCTGTTACCCTGCAGAGTTCACATTCCTTATCCTGTTACCCTACAGAGTTCACATTCCTTACCCTGTTACCCTACAGAGTTTACATTCCTTACCCTGTTACCCTACAGAGTTTACATTCCTTACCCTGTTACCCTACAGA
>NC_056441.1:7692607-7694616 GCF_018296145.1 Oncorhynchus tshawytscha | reverse complement strand
GAGAGAGGAAAAGAGAGAGAGGGAGGGAAAGTGACAGAGACCTGATAATAGCTGTGCAGCAACGCTCCAAATCCAACCTGACAGAGCTTGAGAGCATCTGTAGAGAAGCATGTGAATTATTTCGATAAAGGAATGTTCTGGGAACCTGGGATACAACATGTATGAAATGTTTGACTGTTGTTCTTTCATTTGTCTAATATATTAAGAAACAAGGGTTTGTATGACCTCTGTCATGACTTTCCATTGTGGTTTGATCACCCTCATTGGAAAGCCATTTGGATAATGAATTTAAGGTCATTTGTAATACTGATTTCAAGGTAATTCATGAAATTGATAATTATGATGGAGTTTATAGTTCTTAGGCATATTTGTAATTTGGACCAATGTGAAGAAGGAGAAGGCATTGCCTTTGACTGAGGGTAGGCTGCCTTAAGTTTTTTTTCCTATGACCATATGGGTACAATCATTTTTCTTTGTGGAGTTCTTCAGAGTAGTGATTTTAATTTAATTTGTTATTTGAAATTTTGTTTGAACTTTTGACCAGTAGAAGTGTTTCTTTTTTACTGGAGAGTTATGTGTTAAACATGGGGGAGGGTACAGTCCTTTGAGGTTTTGGGTTCAGTCCTTTGAGGTTTTGGGTTCAGTCCTTTGAGGTTTTGGGTTCAGTCCTTTGAGGTTTTGGGTTCAGTCCTTTGAGGTTTTGGGTTCAGTCCTTTGAGGTTTTGGGTTTAGTCCTTTGAGGTTTTGGGTACAGTCCTTTGAGGTTTTGGGTTCAGTCCTTTGAGGTTTTGGGTTCAGTCCTTTGAGGTTTTGGGTTCAGTCCTTTGAGGTTTTGGGTGGAGTTTACACCTGGAGTGATATGTGAAGGAGTGTATTGTTGTTTGTTCTGTTCCTGATGGGTTATAGGTCTTCCTGATCCTGTGGCTCTGCGATGAAGTTGACAGTGTGTTGAGGAGTATAAGCCCATTTGAAAGAATAGTTTCAATAGAATGTGTTATTGTCTTTGACATATGTTGTAGACATTTTCATTAAGAATAATTGGTAAAACTCAAGGTTATCATGAAAAGTGACATCAGACATTATCTTAAATGCATGGAAGAGATAATTGGACCGAACAGTGTGTGTACCTCAAACCCCCTCTAACTGGCTGAAGAAGAGTGACAAAGGCGTCAAATATGGCCCTGTCTGGACAGTTCCACAGATAGTTCCACCAACACAGACAATTCCACAGATAGTTCAACTAACACAGACAGTTCAACTAACACAGACAGTTCCACCAACACAGACAGTTCAACTAACACAGACAGTTCCACCAACACAGACAGTTCCACTAAGACAGACAGTTCCACAGACAGTTCCACCAACACAGACAATTCCACAGATAGTTCCACCAACACAGACAGCTCCACAGACAGTTCCACTAACACAGACAGTTCAACCATCACAGACAGTTCAACTAACACAGACAGTTCCACCAACACAGACAGTTCCACTAAGACAGACAGTTCCACAGACAGTTCAACCAACACAGACAGTTCAACCAACACAGACAGTTCCACAGATAGTTCAACTAACACAGACAGTTCCACCAACACAGACAGTTCCACAGACAGTTCCACCAACACAGACAGCTCCACAGACAGTTCCACCAACACAGACAGTTCCACAGACAGTTCCACCAACACAGACAGTTCCACCAACACAGACAGTTCCACAGACAGTTCCACCAGCACAGACAGTTCCACCAACACAGACAGTTCCACCAACACAGACAGTTCCTCCAACGCAGACAGTTCCATCAACACAGACAGTTCCACAGACAGTTCCACCAACACAGACAGTTCCACCAACACAGACAGTTCCACAGACAGTTCCACCAACACAGACAGTTCCACCAACACAGACAGTTCCACAGACAGTTCCACCAGCACAGACAGTTCCACCAACACAGACAGTTCCACCAACACAGACAGTTCCTCCAACGCAGACAGTTCCACCAACACAGACAG
>NC_056441.1:7652607-7687607 GCF_018296145.1 Oncorhynchus tshawytscha | reverse complement strand
CCTGATATCCAATAAGGAGGGGACTTGGGTTTGTGTCTACCTGATATCCAATAAGGAGGGACTTGGGTTTGTATCTACCTGATATCCAATAAGGAGGTGACTTGGGTTTGTGTCTACCTGATATCCAATAAGGAGGTGACTTGGGTTTGAGTCTACCTGGTATCCAATAAGGAGGGGACTTGGGTTTGTGTCTACCTGATATCCAATATGGAGGGGACTTGGGTTTGAGTCTACCTGGTATCCAATAAGGAGGGGACTTGGGTTTGTGTCTACCTGATATCCAATAAGGAGGTGACTTGGGTTTGAGTCTTCCTGATATCCAATAAGGAGGGGACTTGGGTTTGTATCTTCCTGGTATCCAATAAGGAGGGACTTGGGTTTGTATCTTCCTGATATCCAATAAGGAGGGGACTTGGGTTTGTGTCTACCTGATATCCAATAAGGAGGTGACTTGGGTTTGTGTCTACCTGATATCCAATAAGGAGGTGACTTGGGTTTGAGTCTACCTGGTATCCAATAAGGAGGGGACTTGGGTTTGAGTCTACCTGGTATCCAATAAGGAGGGGACTTGGGTTTGAGTCTACCTGATATCCAATAAGGAGGGGACTTGGGTTTGTATCTTCCTGGTATCCAATAAGGAGGGACTTGGGTTTGTATCTTCCTGGTATCCAATAAGGAGGGGACTTGGGTTTGTATCTTCCTGGTATCCAATAAGGAGGGGACTTGGGTTTGTATCTTCCTGGTATCCAATAAGGAGGGGACTTGGGTTTGTATCTTCCTGGTATCCAATAAGGAGGGGACTTGGGTTTGTATCTTCCTGGTATCCAATAAGGAGGGGACTTGGGTTTGTATCTTCCTGGTATCCAATAATGAAGGACTTGCAAGCGCATGTAGCATCTCTAATAGAAATAAGTTATATTTTAACACAAGGTTATGCAGATGCTCGTTCACT
This sequence comes from Oncorhynchus tshawytscha, assembly GCF_018296145.1. Lineage (NCBI taxonomy): Eukaryota > Metazoa > Chordata > Actinopteri > Salmoniformes > Salmonidae > Oncorhynchus > Oncorhynchus tshawytscha. The sequence goes on along the minus strand of NC_056441.1, from coordinate 7,686,655 downwards.
GGTCTGAGCGGTGTGGGTCAAATGATTGAAAAGTACATTTATTTTGCGGCACTTGCACAACATGGCTGTGACATAGCAGGCCTTAAAGAAAACGCCTGAGTGGAGACATAGGGTTTTTTAGTGGAAAAGAAGCTAGGTTGAATTAACTGTATCCCTGAAAACTGGATAAATTTGACTCCCGGGTGGCGCAGTGGTTAAGGGCTCTGGGTTCGCGCCCAGGCTCTGTCGCAACCGTGGGGTGACGCACAATTGGCCTAGCGTCGTCCGGGTTAGGGAGGGTTTGGCCGGTAGGGATATCCTTGTCTCATCGCGCACACAAGGTTTCCAGGTGCACGGTGTTTCCTCCGACACATTGGTGCGGCTGGCTTCCGGGTTGGATGCGCGCTGTGTTAAGAAGCAGTGCTGCCTCATTGGGTTGTGTATCGGAGGACACATGACTTTCGACCTTCGTCTCTTCCCTGCCCGTATAGGAGTTGTAGCGATGAGACAAGATAGTAGCTACTAACAATTGGATACCACGAAATTGGGGAGAAAAAGGGGGTAATTAAAAAATAAATAATAATAAAACATTTAAAAAGGCTAAATTTGGTTGTTGGAAACTCCCTGAGGCTGAGGTTTATACAACAGGTGGATCTAACCCGGAATGCTGATTGGTTAAAACTGCATTCCAGATTGTGTCTACCACAAGTTACTGTTGGCTAAAGCTATGAAGTTGAAATGCATATTTATTATTCCATCTCACTGTGTAATCAACTGTCTCATCAGCCCAGCCAGGCAATTTATTAACTTGATCTCCCCCTTGCTTTTGGCTCACAATGGGTTTTCAACAACATAGATGTGTAGACCTTGCTGTCTGTATCATAGCTCTTGATGGTTTTTGCAACAGCACTTGAAGAAACATTCCAAGTTCTTGACATTTTCATTTAACTAGGCAAGTCAGTTAAGAACAAATCTTATTTACAATGATGGCCTACTCCAGCCAAACCCTGACAACGCTGGGGCCAATTGTGCACCGCCCTATGGGACTCCCAATCACAGCCAGATGTGATACAGCCTGGATTTGAACCAGGTACTGTATATAAATATATGTACAATGGCGGCCAGTCCCAATGGCGGCCAGTCCCAATGGCGGTCAGTCCCAATGGCGGTCAGTCCCAATGGCGGCCAGTCCCATTTATGGCTTTGCCAGTCCCAATGGCGGCCAGTCCCAATGGCGGCCAGTCCCAATGGCGGTCAGTCCCAATGGCGGTCAGTCCCAATGGCGGCCAGTCCCAATGGCGGCCAGTCCCAATGGCGGTCAGTCCCAATGGCGGTCAGTCCCAATGGCGGCCAGTCCCAATGGCGGCCAGTCCCAATGGCGGTCAGTCCCAATGGCGGCCAGTCCCAATGGCGGCCAGTCCCAATGGCGGTCAGTCCCAATGGCGGTCAGTCCTGGCGGTCAGTCCCAATGGCGGCCAGTCCCAATGGCGGTCATTCCCAATGGCGGCCAGTCCCAATGGCGGCCAGTCCCAATGGCGGTCAGTCCCAATGGCGGCCAGTCCCAATGGCGGTCAAATGGCGGCCAGTCCCAATGGCGGTCAGTCCCAATGGCGGTCAGTCCCAATGGCGGCCAGTCCCAATGGCGGCCAGTCCCAATAGCGGTCAGTCCCAATGGCGGTCAGTCCCAATGGCGGCCAGTCCCAATGGCGGCCAGTCCCAATGGCGGCCAGTCCCAATGGCGGTCAGTCCCAATGGCGGTCAGTCCCAATGGCGGCCAGTCCCAATGGCGGTCATTCCCAATGGCGGCCAGTCCCAATGGCGGCCAGTCCCAATGGCGGTCAGTCCCAATGGCGGCCAGTCCCAATGGCGGTCAGTCCCAATGGCGGCCAGTCCCAATGGCGGTCAGTCCCAATGGCGGTCAGTCCCAATGGCGGTCAGTCCCAATGGCGGCCAGTCCCAATGGCGGTCAGTCCCAATGGCGGTCAGTCCCAATGGCGGCCAGTCCCAATGGCGGCCATTCCCAATGGCGGCCAGTCCCAATGGCGGTCAGTCCCAATGGCGGCCAGTCCCAATGGCGGCCAGTCCCAATGGCGGTCAGTCCCAATGGCGGTCAGTCCCAATGGCGGCCAGTCCCAATGGCGGTCAGTCCCAATGGCGGTCAGTCCCAATGGCGGTCAGTCCCAATGGCGGCCAGTCCCAATGGCGGTCAGTCCCAATGGCGGCCAGTCCCAGAGGCGGTCAGTCCCAATGGCGGTGAGTCCCAATGGCGGCCAGTCCCAAAGGCGGTCAGTCCCAATGGCGGTCAGTCCCAATGGCGGCCAGTCCCAATGGCGGCCAGTCCCAATGGCGGTCAGTCCCAATGGCGGTCAGTGTCGTTAATACAAGGAAGGAGGATCATTTTTTTCATGAGCATGGCCTTATTATTATTACAGTATATTGGATGACTCTACTCTCATTTACAAGCATTTTGCCACACCTGCAATAAGTATGTGCTAAACACGTGTATGTGACCAATGACATTTGATTTGATTTGATTCACGTTCACCCAGTTGAACGTAACATCCATCTGTTTATGTTACTACATGATGCTCTAATGTTCTCTCTACCCATCGTGAGGTTGCTACAACCTAGCCTATGAATTCAACTTTAAAGTGTCGGTGCACAACAAGTCGAGAGGACAAATTTGAGGTGACAGACAGTGATATTCAAAAGTGTCCTTGTCCTTGATAATCGTTCATTAAAAAAAAATGTGAAAACTGCCAGTTTTTTTTGTAATGATTGATTTTGCTTATCCTCCCCATTAGAAACATGTCCGGTGAATCATAGTGCACTGTTTATGTCACCCATCCTCTTGTTTATGTGTAGAATTTTCAATAATCTGGCAACCTAACCGATAGAATGAAAGGATGACATAGTATGAATAAATCAAAAATATAGTTGTTAATGAAAATGTTTCAATCATTATTTTAATTAATATGTTGGTGACAAGTTGTATAAAAGTGATAATTCTCTCGAAGCCGGTGATATATTGGCCACGGTTTGCCGGCTCCTCGACTTCCTCTCAGGCATATCAACGCCCGTGCCAATATATCCTCCAAACACCTGCTTCTCTGGCATTATCAGGGACAAGTTAACATTTGAGTAATATATGTGAGTCAGCGTGTGATGGCACAGCAGTTTGCACCCTAATGCTGGCAGGCAGCAGACATTGGCCCAGCCAGTCCCAATAGTATAAAGTGGCTTCCTCCCCTCATCTCCTTCTCTACTGCTGTCAGACAGCGGACATGGGCCCAGTCCCAATAGTATAAAGTGGCTTCCTCCCCTCGTCTCCTTCTCTACTGCTGTGAGGCAGCGGACATGGGCCCAGTCCCAATAGTATAAAGTGGCTTCCTCACCTCATCTCCTTCTCTACTGCTGTGAGGCAGCGGACATGGGCCCAGTCCCAATAGTATAAAGTGGCTTCCTCCCCTCATCTCCTTCTCTACTGCTGTGAGGCAGCGGACATGGGCCTAGTCCCAATAGTCTAAAGTGACTTCCTCCCCTCATCTCCTTGCCTCCATCTGCTCTGATTTAAAATAAGCAAACAGAAGAAAGCAAATGGCTTGTCCCAAATGGCACCCTATTCCCTATATGGGCCCAGGTCAAAAGTAGTGCACTATATAGGGAATAGGGTGCAAAGAGGAAAACATACTGGCACCAAACAGAGGAAAACATACTGGCACAGAGGAAAACATACTGGCACCAAACAGAGGAAAACATACTGGCACCAAACAAAAAACATACTGACCAAACAGAGGAAAACATACTGGCACCAAACAGAGGAAAACATACTGGCACAGAGGAAAACATACTGGCACCAAACAGAGGAAAACATACAGGCACCAAACAGAGGAAAACACACTGGCACCAAACAGAGGAAAACACACTGGCACCAAACAGAGGAAAACACACTGGCACCAAACAGAGGAAAACACACTGGCACCAAACAGAGGAAAACATACTGGCACAGAGGAAAACATACTGGCACCAAACAGAGGAAAACATACTGGCACCAAACAGAGGAAAACATACTGGCACCAAACAGAGGAAAACATACTGGCACCAAACAGAGGAAAACATACTGGCACCAAACAGAGGAAAACAATCTGGCACAAACAGAGGAAAACATACTGGCACAAACAGAGGAAAACATACTGGCACCAAACAGAGGAAAACACACTGGCACCAAACAGAGGAAAACACACTGGCACCAAACAGAGGAAAACACACTGGCACCAAACAGAGGAAAACATACTGGCACCAAACAGAGGAAAACATACTGGCACAGAGGAAAACAACTGGCACAGAGGAAAACATACTGGCACCAAACAGAGGAAAACATACTGGCACAGAGGAAAACAAACACCAAACAGAGGAAAACACATACTGGCACCAAACAGAGGAAAACATACTGGCACCAAACAGAGGAAAACATATCTGGCACCAAACAGAGGAAAACACACTGGCACCAAACAGAGGAAAACACACTGGCACCAAACAGAGGAAAACACACTGGCACCAAACAGAGGAAAACATACTGGCACCAAACAGAGGAAAAACATACTGGCACAGAGGAAAACATACTGGCACCAAACAGAGGAAAACATACTGGCACCAAACAGAGGAAAACATACTGGCACCAAACAGAGGAAAACATACTGGCACCAAACAGAGGAAAACATACTGGCACAAACAGAGGAAAACATACTGGCACCAAACAGAGGAAAACATACTGGCACCAAACAGAGGAAAACATACTGGCACCAAACAGAGGAAAACACATCTGGCACAAACAGAGGAAAACATACTGGCACCAAACAGAAAACATACTGGCACCAAACAGAGGAAAACATACTGGCACCAAACAGAGGAAAACATACTGGCACCAAACAGAGGAAAACATACTGGCACCAAACAGAGGAAAACATACTGGCACCAAACAGAGGAAAACATACTGGCACCAAACAGAAAACATACTGGCACCAAACAGAGGAAACAGAGGAAAACATACTGGCACCACAGAGGAAAACATACTGGCACCAAACAGAGGAAAACATACTGGCACAGAGGAAAACATACTGGCACCAAACAGAGGAAAACATACTGGCACCAAACAGAGGAAAACATACTGGCACCAAACAGAGGAAAACATACTGGCACAGAGGAAAACATACTGGCACAAACAGAGGAAAACATACTGGCACCAAACAGAGGAAAACACACTGGCACCAAACAGAGGAAAACATACTGGCACAAACAGAGGAAAACATACTGGCACCAAACAGAGGAAAACATACTGGCACCAAACAGATGAAAACATACTGGCACCAAACAGAGGAAAACATACTGGCACCAAACAGAGGAAAACATACTGGCACCAAACAGAGGAAAACATACTGGCACCAAACAGAGGAAAACATACTGGCACCAAACAGAGGAAAACATACTGGCACAGAGGAAAACATACTGGCACCAAACAGAGGAAAACATACTGGCACCAAACAGAGGAAAACATACTGGCACCAAACAGAGGAAAACAAACAGAGGAAACATACTGGCACCAAACAGAGGAAAACATACTGGCAAAACAGAGGAAAACATACTGGCACCAAACAGAGGAAAACATACTGGCACCAAACAGAGGAAAACATACTGGCACCAAACAGAGGAAAACATACTGGCACAGAGGAAAACATACTGGCACCAAACAGAGGAAAACATACTGGCACCAAACAAAGGAAAACATACTGGCACCAAACAAAGGAAAACATACTGGCACCAAACAGAGGAAAATACTGGCACACATACTGGCACCAAACAGAGGAAAACATACTGGCACAAACAAAGGAAAACATACTGGCACCAAACAGAGGAAAACATACTGGCACAGAGGAAAATATACTGGCACCAAACAGAGGAAAACATACTGGCACCAAACAGAGGAAAACATACTGGCATACTGGCACAGAGGAAAACATACTGGCACCAAACAGAGGAAAACATACTGGCACCAAACAGAGGAAAACATACTGGCACCAAACAGAGGAAAACATACTGGCACCAAACAGAGGAAAACATACTGGCACCAAACAGAGGAAAACATACTGGCACCAAACAGAGGAAAACATACTGGCACCAAACAGAGGAAAACATACTGGCACCAAACAGAGGAAAACATACTGGCACCAAACAGAGGAAAACATACTGGCACCAAACAGAGGAAAACATACTGGCACCAAACAGAGGAAAACATACTGGCACCAAAACAGAGGAAAACATACTGGCACCAAACAGAGGAAAACATACTGGCACCAAACAGAGGAAAACATACTGGCACAGAGGAAAACATACTGGCACCAAACAGAGGAAAACATACTGGCACCAAACAAAGGAAAGCATACTGGCACCAAACAGAGGAAAACATACTGGCACCAAACAGAGGAAAACATACTGGCACCAAACAAAGGAAAGCATACTGGCACCAAACAGAGGAAAACATACTGGCACAGAGGAAAACATACTGGCACCAAACAGAGGAAAACATACTGGCACAGAGGAAAACATACTGGCCCAAACAGAGGAAAACATACTGGCACCAAACAAAGGAAAACATACTGGCACCAAACAGAGGAAAACATACTGGCACCAAACAGAGGAAAACGAGGAAAACATACTGACACAGAGGAAAAACATACTGGCACCAAACAGAGGAAAACATACTGGCACCAAACAGAGGAAAACATACTGGCACCAAACAGAGGAAAACATACTGGCACCAAACAGAGGAAAACATACTGGCACCAAACAAAGGAAAGCATACTGGCACCAAACAGAGGAAAACATACTGGCACAGAGGAAAACATACTGGCACCAAACAGAGGAAAACATACTGGCACCAAACAGAGGAAAACATACTGGCACCAAACAGAGGAAAACATACTGGCACCAAACAGAGGAAAACATACTGGCACAAACAAAGGAAAGCATACTGGCACCAAACAGAGGAAAACATACTGGCACAGAGGGAAAACATACTGGCACCAAACAGAGGAAAACATACTGGCACCAAACAGAGGAAAACATACTGGCACAGAGGAAAACATACTGGCACCTGGCAAACAGAGGAAAAACATACTGGCACCAAACAGAGGAAAACATACTGGCACCAAACAGAGGAAAACATACTGGCACCAAACAGAGGAAAACAATCTGGCACAGAGGAAAACATACTGGCACCAAACAAATAGAGGAAAACATACTGGCACCAAACAGAGGAAAACACACTGGCACCAAACAGAGGAAAACATACTGGCACAAAACAGAGGAAAACACACTGGCACCAAACAGAGGAAAACATACTGGCACCAAACAGAGGAAAACATACTGGCACAGAGGAAAACATACTGGCACCAAACAGAGGAAAACATACTGGCACCAAACAGAGGAAAACATACTGGCACCAAACAGAGGAAAACATACTGGCACCAAACAGAGGAAAACATACTGGCAACAAACAGAGGAAAACAATCTGGCACCAAACAGAGGAAAACATACTGGCACAGAGGAAAACAAACAGAGGAAAACATACTGGCACCAAACAGAGGAAAACAATCTGGCACAGAGGAAAACATACTGGCACCAAACAGAGGAAAACATACTGGCACCAAACAGAGGAAAACATACTGGCACCAAACAGAGGAAAACATACTGGCACCAAACAGAGGAAAACATACTGGCACCAAACAGAGGAAAACATACTGGCACAGAGGAAAACATACTGGCACCAAACAGAGGAAAACATACTGGCACCAAACAAAGGAAAGCATACTGGCACCAAACAGAGGAAAACATACTGGCACAGAGGAAAATATACTGGCACCAAACAGAGGAAAACATACTGGCACCAAACAGAGGGAAAACATACTGGCACCAAACAGAGGAAAACACACTGGCACCAAACAGAGGAAAACACACTGGCACCAAACAGAGGAAAACATACTGGCACCAAACAGAGGAAAACATACTGGCACAGAGGAAAACATACTGGCACCAAACAGAGGAAAACATACTGGCACAGAGGAAAACATACTGGCACCAAACAGAGGAAAAACATACTGGCACCAAACAGAGGAAAACATACTGGCACAAACAGAGGAGAAAACAATCTGGCACCAAACAGAGGAAAACATACTGGCACCAAACAGAGGAAAACAATCTGGCACAGAGGAAAACATACTGGCACAGAGGAAAACATACTGGCACCAAACAGAGGAAAACATACTGGCACCAAACAGAGAAAACATACTGGCACCAAACAGAGGAAAACACACTGGCACCAAACAGAGGAAAACAATCTGGCACAGAGGAAAACATACTGGCACAGAGGAAAACATACTGGCACCAAACAGAGGAAAACATAATGGCACCAAACAGAGGAAAACATACTGACACAGAGGAAAAAACATACTGGCACCAAACAGAGGAAAACATACTGGCACCAAACAGAGGAAAACATACTGGCACCAAACAAAGGAAAACATACTGGCACCAAACAGAGGAAAACATACTGGCACAGAGGAAAACATACTGGCACCAAACAGAGGAAAACATACTGGCACCAAACAGAGGAAAACATACTGGCACCAAACAGAGGAAAACATACTGGCACCAAACAGAGGAAAACAATCTGGCACAGAAGAAAACATACTGGCACCAAACAGAGGAAAACATACTGGCACCAAACAGAGGAAAACACACTGGCACCAAACAGAGGAAAACATACTGGCACCAAACAGAGGAAAACACACTGGCATCAAACAGAGGAAAACATACTGGCACCAAACAGAGGAAAAACATACTGGCACAGAGGAAAACATACTGGCACCAAACAGAGGAAAACATACTGGCACCAAACAGAGGAAAAAACATACTGGCACCAAACAGAGGAAAACATACTGGCACCAAACAGAGGAAAACATACTGGCACCAAACAGAGGAAAACAATCTGGCACCAAACAGAGAAAACATACTGGCACCAAACGGAGGAAAACATACTGGCACCAAACAGAGGAAAACAATCTGGCACAGAGGAAAACATACTGGCACAGAGGAAAACATACTGGCACCAAACAGAGGAAAACATACTGGCACCAAACAGAGGAAAACATACTGGCACCAAACAGAGGAAAACATACTGGCACCAAACAGAGGAAAACATACTGGCACCAAACAGAGGAAAACAATCTGGCACAGAGGAAAACATACTGGCACAGAGGAAAACATACTGGCACCAAACAGAGGAAAACATACTGGCACCAAACAGAGGAAAACGTACTGGCACCAAACAGAGGAAAACATACTGGCACCAAACAAAGGAAAGCATACTGGCACCAAACAAAGGAAAACATACTGGCACAGAGGAAAACATACTGGCACAAACAGAGGAAAACATACTGGCACCAAACAGAGGAAAACATACTGGCACCAAACAGAGGAAAAACATACTGGCACCAAACAGAGGAAAACATACTGGCACCAAACAGAGGAAACATACTGGCACCAAACAAAGGAAAACATACTGGCACCAAACAGAGGAAAACATACTGGCACAGAGGAAAACATACTGGCACAGAGGAAAACATACTGGCACCAAACAGAGGAAAACATACTGGCACCAAACAGAGGAAAACACACTGGCACCAAACAGAGGAAAACATACTGGCACCAAACAGAGGAAAACATACTGGCACAGAGGAAAACATACTGGCACCAAACAGAGGAAAACATACTGGCACCAAACAGAGGAAAACACTGGCACAGAAGAAAACATACTGGCACCAAACAGAGGAAAACATACTGGCACCAAACAGAGGAAAACATACTGGCACCAAACAGAGGAAAACATACTGGCACCAAACAGAGGAAAACATACTGGCACCAAACAGAGGAAAACATACTGGCACAGAGGAAAACATACTGGCACAAACAGAGGAAAACACACTGGCACAAACAAAGGAAAACATACTGGCACCAAACAGAGGAAAACATACTGGCACCAAACAGAGGAAAACATACTGGCACAGAGGAAAAACATACTGGCACCAAACAGAGGAAAACACACTGGCACCAAACAGAGGAAAACACACTGGCACAGAGAAAAACATACTGGCACCAAACAGAGGAAAACATACTGGCACCAAACAGAGGAAAACACACTGGCACCAAACAGATGAAAACATACTGGCACCAAACAAAGGAAAACATACTGGCACCAAACAGAGGAAAACATACTGGCACCAAACAGAGGAAAACATACTGGCACCAAACAGAGGAAAACAATCTGGCACAGAGGAAAACATACTGGCACAGAGGAAAACATACTGGCACCAAACAGAGGAAAACATACTGGCACCAAACAGAGGAAAACATACTGACACAGAGGAAAACATACTGGCACCAAACAGAGGAAAACATACTGGCACCAAACAGAGGAAAACATACTGGCACCAAACAGAGGAAAACATACTGGCACAAACAGAGGAAAACATACTGGCACCAAACAAAGGAAAGCATACTGGCACCAAACAGAGGAAAACATACTGGCACAGAGGAAAACATACTGGCACCAAACAGAGGAAAACATACTGGCACAAACAGAGGAAAACATACTGGCACCAAACAGAGGAAAACATACTGGCACCAAACAGAGGAAAACATACTGGCACCAAACAGAGGAAAACATACTGGCACCAAACAAAGGAAAACATACTGGCACCAAACAGAGGAAAACATACTGGCACAGAGGAAAACATACTGGCACAAACAGAGGAAAACATACTGGCACCAAACAGAGGAAAACACACTGGCACCAAACAGAGGAAAACATACTGGCACAGAGGAAAACACACTGGCACCAAACAGAGGAAACATACTGGCACCAAACAGAGGAAAACACACTGGCACCAAACAGAGGAAAACATGCTGGCACAGAGGAAAACATACTGGCACCAAACAGAGAAAAACATACTGGCACCAAACAGAGGAAAACATACTGGCACAAACAGAGGAAAACATACTGGCACCAAACAGAGGAAAACATACTGGCACCAAACAGAGGAAAACATACTGGCACAGAGGAAAACATACTGGCAAAACAGAGGAAAACACACTGGCACCAAACAAAGGAAAACATACTGGCACCAAACAGTGGAAAACATACTGGCACAGAGGAAAACATACTGGCACAGAGGAAAACATACTGGCACCAAACAGAGGAAAAACACACTGGCACCAAACAGAGGAAAACATACTGGCACCAAACAGAGGAAAACAATCTGGCACAGAGGAAAACATACTGGCACCAAACAGAGGAAAACATACTGGCACCAAACAGAGGAAAACACACTGGCACCAAACAGAGGAAACACACTGGCACCAAACAGAGGAAAACATACTGGCACCAAACAGAGGAAAACACACTGGCACCAAACAGAGGAAAACATACTGGCACAAACAGAGGAAAACATACTGGCACAGAGGAAAACATACTGGCACCAAACAGAGGAAAACATACTGGCACCAAACAGAGGAAAACATACTGGCACCAAACAGAGGAAAACATACTGGCACCAAACAGAGGAAAACATACTGGCACCAAACAGAGGAAAACAATCTGGCACAGAGGAAAACATACTGGCACAGAGGAAAACATACTGGCACCAAACAGAGGAAAACATACTGGCACCAAACAGAGGAAAACATACTGACACAGAGGAAAACATACTGGCACCAAACAGAGGAAAACATACTGGCACCAAACAGAGGAAAACATACTGGCACCAAACAGAGGAAAACATACTGGCACCAAACAGAGGAAAACATACTGGCACCAAACAAAGGAAAGCATACTGGCACCAAACAGAGGAAAACATACTGGCACAGAGGAAAACATACTGGCACCAAACAGAGGAAAACATACTGGCACAAACAGAGGAAAACATACTGGCACCAAACAGAGGAAAACATACTGGCACCAAACAGAGGAAAACACACTGGCACCAAACAGAGGAAACACACTGGCACCAAACAGAGGAAAACACACTGGCACCAAACAGAGGAAAACATACTGGCACCAAACAGAGGAAAACATACTGGCACAGAGGAAAACATACTGGCACCAAACAGAGGAAAACATACTGGCACAGAGGAAAACATACTGGCACCAAACAGAGGAAAACATACTGGCACCAAACAGAGGAAAACATACTGGCACCAAACAGAGGAAAACAATCTGGCACCAAACAGAGGAAAACATACTGGCACCAAACAGAGAAAACAATCTGGCACCAAACAGAGGAAAACAATCTGGCACAGAGGAAAACATACTGGCACAGAGGAAAACATACTGGCACCAAACAGAGGAAAACATACTGGCACCAAACAGAGGAAAACATACTGGCACCAAACAGAGGAAAACATACTGGCACCAAACAGAGGAAAACAATCTGGCACAGAGGAAAACATACTGGCACAGAGGAAAACATACTGGCACCAAACAGAGGAAAACATACTGGCACCAAACAGAGGAAAACATACTGACACAGAGGAAAAAACATACTGGCACCAAACAGAGGAAAACATACTGGCACCAAACAGAGGAAAACATACTGGCACCAAACAGAGGAAAACATACTGGCACCAAACAGAGGAAAACATACTGGCACCAAACAAAGGAAAGCATACTGGCACCAAACAGAGGGAAAACATACTGGCACAGAGGAAAACATACTGGCACCAAACAGAGGAAAACATACTGGCACCAAACAGAGGAAAACATACTGGCACCAAACAGAGGAAAACATACTGGCACCAAACAGAGGAAAACATACTGGCACCAAACAGAGGAAAACATACTGGCACAGAGGAAAACATACTGGCACCAAACAGAGGAAAACATACTGGCACCAAACAGAGGAAAACATACTGGCACCAAACAGAGGAAAACATACTGGCACCAAACAGAGGAAAACATACTGGCAATCTACTGGCACAGAAGAAAACATACTGGCACCAAACAGAGGAAAACATACTGGCACCAAACAGAGGAAAACACACTGGCACCAAACAGAGGAAAACATACTGGCACCAAACAGAGGAAAACACACTGGCACCAAACAGAGGAAAACATACTGGCACCAAACAGAGGAAAACATACTGGCACAGAGGAAAACATACTGGCACCAAACAGAGGAAAACATACTTTCACCAAACAGAGGAAAACATACTGGCATCAAACAGAGGAAAACATACTGGCACCAAACAGAGGAAAACATACTGGCACCAAACAGAGGAAAACAATCTGGCACCAAACAGAGGAAAACATACTGGCACCAAACAGAGGAAAACATACTGGCACCAAACAGAGGAAAACAACTGGCACAGAGGAAAACATACTGGCACAGAGGAAAACATACTGGCACCAAACAGAGGAAAACATACTGGCACCAAACAGAGGAAAACATACTGGCACCAAACAGAGGAAAACATACTGGCACCAAACAGAGGAAAACATACTGGCACAGAGGAAAACAAACAGACTGGCACCAAAACAATCTGGCACAGAGGAAAACATACTGGCACAGAGGAAAACATACTGGCACCAAACAGAGGAAAACATACTGGCACCAAACAGAGGAAAACACTGGCACCAAACAGAGGAAAACATACTGGCACCAAACAAAGGAAAGCATACTGGCACCAAACAGAGGAAAACATACTGGCACCAAACAGAGGAAAACATACTGGCACCAAACAGAGGAAAACATACTGGCACCAAACAGAGGAAAACATACTGGCACCAAACAGAGGAAAACATACTGGCACCAAACAGAGGAAAACATACTGGCACCAAACAGAGGAAAACATACTGGCACCAAACAAAGGAAAACATACTGGCACCAAACAGAGGAAAACATACTGGCACAGAGGAAAACATACTGGCACAGGGGGAAACATACTGGCACCAAACAGAGGAAAACATACTGGCACCAAACAGAGGAAAACACACTGGCACCAAACAGAGGAAAACATACTGGCACCAAACAGAGGAAAACATACTGGCACAGAGGAAAACATACTGGCACCAAACAGAGGAAAACACACTGGCACCAAACAGAGGAAAACATACTGGCACCAAACAGAGGAAAACATACTGGCACCAAACAGAGCAAAACATACTGGCACCAAACAGAGGAAAACATACTGGCACAGAGGAAAACATACTGGCACCAAACAGAGGAAAACACACTGGCACCAAACAAAGGAAAACATACTGGCACCAAACAGAGGAAAACATACTGGCACAGAGGAAAACATACTGGCACAGAGGAAAACAAACTGGCACCAAACAGAGGAAAAACACACTGGCACCAAACAGAGGAAAACACACTGAGGAAAACATACTGGCACCAAACAGAGGAAAACATACTGGCACCAAACAAAGGAAAACATACTGGCACCAAACAGATGAAAACATACTGGCACAGAGGAAAACATACTGGCACAGAGGAAAACATACTGGCACCAAACAGAGGAAAACACACTGGCACCAAACAGAAAACATACTGGAAAACAGAGGAAAATACAATGGCACCAAACAGAGGAAAACATGCTGGCACAGAGGAAAACATACTGGCACCAAACAGAGAAAAACATACTGGCACCAAACAGAGGAAAACAAACTGGCACCAAACAGAGGAAAACATACTGGCACCAAACAGAGGAAAACATACTGGCACCAAACAGAGGAAAACATACTGGCACAGAGGAAAACATACTGGCACCAAACAGAGGAAAACACACTGGCACCAAACAAAGGAAACACACTGGCACCAAACAGAGGAAAACATACTGGCACAGAGGAAAACATACTGGCACAAACAGGGAAAACATACTGGCACCAAACAAAGGAAAACATACTGGCACCAAACAAAGGAAAACATACTGGCACAGAGGAAAATACTGGCACTGGCACCAAACAGAGGAAAACATACTGGCACAGAGGAAAACATACTGGCACCAAACAGAGGAAAACATACTGGCACAGAGGAAAATATACTGGCACCAAACAGAGGAAAACATACTGGCACCAAACAGAGGAAAACATACTGGCACAGAGGAAAACATACTGGCACCAAACAGAGGAAAAACGTACTGACACCAAACAAAGGAAAACATACTGACACCAAAAGAGGAAAACATACTGTCACCAAACAGAGGAAAACATACTGGCACCAAACAGAGGAAAACATACTGACACCAAACAGAGGAAAAACATACTGGCACCAAACAGAGGAAAACATACTGGCACCAAACAGAGGAAAACATACTGGCACCAAACAGAGGAAAACATACTGGCACCAAACAGAGGAAAACATACTGGCACCAAACAGAGGAAAACATACTGGCACCAAACAGAGGAAAAACATACTGGCACAGAGGAAAACACACTGGCACAGAGGACGGACTACTTGATCTTGTCAAATAACAATAATTTGTTGTTGTTTTCTTTTACGCTGTCCCATAAATGTTTATTTGATCTTTATTTAACGAGGCAAGTCAGTTAAGAACACGTTGTTAATGACCGGCCCAATGCTCAAACCACTGGGGTACCTGAATATAAGCCTCAGGTTTTTCAGGGACAACTACGTCTCAGTGTTTGCGGAGACATGGATGGATGTGATACAACAGACTGATAAAACAAAGGAGCATGCAGAGGAGTGTAGAACATGTGTTCCAAATCCCTAGTGCACTATTTTAGACCAGGGTCTATATTTTATGGGCACTATTTTAGACCAGGGTCTATGGGGCACTACTTTAGACCAGGGTCTATGGGGCACTACTTTAGACCAGGGTCTATGGGGCACTACTTTTAGACCAGGGTCTATGGGGCACTACTTTAGACCAGGGTCTATGGGGCACTACTTTAGACCAGGGTCTATGGGGCACTACTTTAGACCAGGGTCTATAGGGTAGTAGTGCACTACTTTAGACCAGGGTCTATAGGGTAGTAGTGCACTACTTTAGACCAGGGTCTATAGGGTAGTAGTGCATTACTTTAGACCAGGGTCTATAGGGTAGGGTCTAGTGGCACTACTTTAGACCAGGGTCTATAGGTTAGTAGTGCACTATTTTAGACCAGGGTCTATGGGGTAGTGCACTACTTTAGACCAGGGTCTATAGGGTAGTAGTGCACTTACTTTAGACCAGGGTCTATAGGGTAGTAGTGCCAGGACCAGGGTCTATAGGTTAGTAGTGCACTAGTCTATGGGGCACTACTTTAGACCAGGGTCTATAAGGTAGTAGTGCACTACTTTAGACCAGGGTCTATAGGGTAGTAGTGCACTACTTTAGACCAGGGTCTATAGGGTGCCATTTGGGATGTAACCCTCTGCAGCCAGCCTATACCTTTTCTTTTGTGATTTCAGGTCAAATCATTAAGTCTGTTGGTCGAAAGACAGAGATAGACAGGCATACATATATTAAGTCTGTTGGTCAAAAGACAGAGAGAGACAGACATACATATATTAAGTCTGTTGGTCGAAAGACAGAGAGAGACATACATACATATATTAAGTCTGTTGGTCAAAAGACAGAGAGAGACATACATACATATATTAAGTCTGTTGGTCAAAAGACAGAGAGAGACAGACATACATATATTAAGTCTGTTGGTCAAAAGACAGAGATAGACAGGCATACATATATTAAGTCTGTTGGTCAAAAGACAGAGAGAGACAGACATACATATATTAAGTCTGTTGGTCAAAAGACAGAGAGAGACAGACATACATATATTAAGTCTGTTGGTTGAAAGACAGAGAGACAGACATACATATATTAAGTCTGTTGGTCGAAAGACAGAGAGAGACAGACATACATATATTAAGTCTGTTGGTCGAAAGACAGAGAGAGACAGACATACATATATTAAGTCTGTTGGTCAAAAGACAGACATATTAAGTCTGTTGGTCAAAAGACAGACATATATTAAGTCTGTTGGTCAAAAGACAGACATATTAAGTCTGTTGGTCAAAAGACAGAGAGAGACAGACATACATATATTAAGTCTGTTGGTCAAAAGACAGAGAGAGACAGACATACATATATTAAGTCTGTTGGTCGAAAGACAGAGAGAGACAGACATACATATATTAAGTCTGTTGGTCAAAAGACAGACATATTAAGTCTGTTGGTCAAAAGACAGACATATATTAAGTCTGTTGGTCAAAAGACAGACATATTAAGTCTGTTGGTCAAAAGACAGAGAGAGACAGACATACATATATTAAGTCTGTTGGTCAAAAGACAGAGAGAGACAGACATACATATATTAAGTCTGTTGGTCAAAAGACAGACATACATACATATATTAAGTCTGTTGGTCAAAAGACAGAGAGAGACAGACATACATATATTAAGTCTGTTGGTCAAAAGACAGACATACATACATATATTAAGTCTGTTGGTCAAAAGACAGACATATTAAGTCTGTTGGTTGAAAGACAGAGAGAGACAGACATACATATATTAAGTCTGTTGGTCAAAAGACAGAGAGAGACAGACATACATATATTAAGTCTGTTGGTCAAAAGACAGAGAGAGACAGACATACATATATTAAGTCTGTTGGTTGAAAGACAGAGAGACAGACATACATATATTAAGTCTGTTGGTCGAAAGACAGAGAGAGACAGACATACATATATTAAGTCTGTTGGTCGAAAGACAGAGAGAGACAGACATACATATATTAAGTCTGTTGGTCAAAAGACAGACATATTAAGTCTGTTGGTCAAAAGACAGACATATTAAGTCTGTTGGTCAAAAGACAGACATATATTAAGTCTGTTGGTCAAAAGACAGACATATTAAGTCTGTTGGTCAAAAGACAGAGAGAGACATACATACATATATTAAGTCTGTTGGTCAAAAGACAGAGAGAGACAGACATACATATATTAAGTCTGTTGGTCAAAAGACTGACATACATACATATATTAAGTCTGTTGGTCAAAAGACAGACATATTAAGTCTGTTGGTTGAAAGACAGAGAGAGACAGACATACATATATTAAGTCTGTTGGTTGAAAGACAGACATACATATATTAAGTCTGTTGGTTGAAAGACAGAGAGAGACAGACACAGCCCAAATGTAGCAGTTTGCTGTTTGTGTTAACAGCAGAGCTGCAAGTTGTCCAGGGAGCACTTGTAGAAGTGCAGCTGGTGGGCATATTGTAGGCAGGGTGGCTCATGGTTTATTCAAAGGCTCACACAGTGTTATTGTACATAGATACACTGTCTTATAGTAGTGCTGGATCTTACATTTACATCATTTAGCAGTCCATCTTATCTAGAGCCACAACAGTAGTGAGTGCAAACCTTTTAATTGGCACTGGTCCCGCATGGGAATTGAACCCTCAACCCTGGCATTACATGTGCCATGCACTACCATCTGAGCCACACACACACACCTGCTCACAGCACTCTCGTATTTCTCATCTAAAACAATCTAAGCTTATCCAATCAACAAAAACACATGTATTTATTTGTGGATTATCAAACATTAAAGTAGCTTCATTGAATCTCTTGACATGTAATCGTTTATAATGATATTCACTTTGGAGCTCATCACTGAACAGGCTCCTCATCATTTTGGAGATGTCAACCTTTTAACCCCCCCCCCCCATTCTGTTAACCCACACTGGGCCTTCAGTGTTCTTCAGGAGACCAAACTGGACTTCAGCGTTGTGCGGGTATGTAAGGGTATGTAGGGCCCTATAAAATCCTTAAATGCTTATTTTTTTCTCTCCCCAAAATTCAGTTTTCTCTTGTTTTTAGTTTTTCCAGGTTTCTGTTTTCCTCTGGGGTTTTTTTTCTTCGGGTTTTGCTCTCAATCACACTCTAATAGGACAATTTATGAGGTGTGGGAAAATCGAGGAAATGTAGATTTTCTTCCGTGTAGTTCCACTATAATACCAGTGTGCGCCTAGCAAGAGACTGTTGTTTAGTGATGTTTTTCTCGCACACCTGTGTTGGTAGAGACAGCTAAACAAATACCCACTGGATTGATTAACAATAATCAGGATCTCATTCTGTGAGGTAAGCTCATTTATCTACGAGAAGACTTTTCATTAGCGTCATCGCTAACGGCTACACCACTCATTGTTGTGTTCAACACTCTACAACAAAGCTTTCTTAGTTTCCAACAAACTTTCTCTGCCTTTTTTACCCTGTTCTGAACACCTCCAAAACAAAGGTCATTTGGTGTGGTAAGAAGAATGTCTGTGGGTGGAGTTATGGCTGGATAGGTCTGTGGGTGGAGTTATGTCTGGATAGGTCTGTGGGTGGAGTTATGACTGGATAGGTCTGTGGGTGGAGTTATGACTGGATAGGTCTGTGGGCGGGGTTATGACTGGATATGTCTGTGGGCGGGGTTATGACTGGATAGGTCTGTGGGTGGAGTTATGACTGGATAGGTCTGTGGGTGGAGTTATGTCTGGATAGGTCTGTGGGCGGGGTTATGACTGGATAGGTCTGTGGGCGGGGTTATGACTGGATAGGTCTGTGGGTGGAGTTATGACTGTATAGGTCTGTGGGTGGAGTTATGTCTGGATAGGTCTGTGGGCGGGGTTATGACTGGATAGGTCTGTGGGCGGGGTTATGACTGGATAGGTCTGTGGGTGGAGTTATGACTGGATAGGTCTGTGGGCGGGGTTATGACTGGATAGGTCTGTGGGTGGAGTTATGACTGGATAGGTCTGTGATCGGGGTTATGACTGGATAGGTCTGTGGGTGGAGTTATTCTTCCCACAGGTGTGATTACTACCTCTGAGGGTTTAGAGCCCCTGGTGTCCTGGCTAAATTCCCAATCTGACCCTTAAACCGTCACCTAATAATCCCCAGTTTACAATTGTCTCATTCATCCCCCTCCTCTCCCCTGTAACTATTCCCCAGGTCGTTGCTGCAAATGAGAAGGTGTTCTCAGTCAACTTACCTGGTAAAATAACGGATAAATAAATGAAAAAAAAGAGCCTCAGGTAGTCACCTCATATAAGTACTTGGGAGTCTGGCGAGACGGTACACTGTCCTTCTCTCAGCACATATCAAAGCTGCAGGCTAAAGTTAAATCTAGACTTGGTTTCCTCTATCGTAATCGCTCCTTTTTCACCCCCGCTGCCAAACTAACCCTGATTCAGATGACCATCCTACCCATGCTAGATTACGGAGACGTAATTTATAGATCAGCAGGTAAGGGTGCTCTCGAGCGGCTAGATGTTCTTTACCATTCGGCCATCAGATTTGCCACCAATGCTCCTTATAGGACACATCACTGCACTCTATACTCCTCTGTAAACTGGTCATCTCTGTATACCCATCGCAAGACCCACTGGTTGATGCTTATTTATAAAACCCTCTTAGGCCTCACTCCCCCCTATCTGAGATACCTACTACAGCCCTCATCATACAACAGCCGTTCTGCCAGTAACATTCTGTTAAAGGTCCCCAAAGCGCACACATCCCTGGGTCGCTCATCTTTTCAGTTTGCTGCAGCTAGCGACTGGAACGAGCTGCAACAAACACTCTAACTGGACCGTTTTATCTCAATCTCTTCATTCAAAGACTCAATGGGGCGGCAGGGTAGCCTAGTGGTTAGAGCGGTGGACTAGTACCTTAAAGTTGTAAGTTCAAACCCCTGAGCTGACAAGGTATAAATCTCTCGTTCTGCCCCTGAACAGGCAGTTAACCCACTGTTCCTAGGCCATCATTGAAAATAAGAATTTGTTCTTAACTGACTTGCGTAGTTAAATAAATTAAAAATCATGGACACTCTTACTGACAGTTGTGGCTGCTTTGTGTGATGTATTGTTGTCTCTACCTTTGTGCTGTTGTCTGTGCCCAATAATGTTTGTACCATGTTTTGTGCTGTGACCATGTTGTGTTGTTACCATGCTGTGTTGTCAAGTTGTGTTGCTGCCATGTTATGTTGTTGTCTTAGGTCTCTCTTTATATAGTGTTGTCTCTCTTGTCGTGACGTGTGTTCTGTCCTATATTTTAATTTAATCACAGCCCCCCGTCCCCCGCAGGAGGCCTTTGGTAGGGCCGTCGTGGTAAATAAGAATTTGTTCTTAACTGACTCGCCCTAGTTAAATAAAGGTCAAATAAAATAAAAACATCTGCATACTAACACTCCTATTCTGTTTGGTCTGATCTGAATGTTCATGAGCAACTGGAAAAGATTACATGCACAATGTTTATGATCAATGTCTTTTATCTGTTTCTTCTGCGGCTCATTTCAGCCATTCATCCAGTAATAAGTTCATACATTCTATTTTGTTCCAAGTGGACTCCAGTGGGAATCAAACCCACAACCCTGCTGTTGCAAGTACCCTGGTGTTGTTAGTACCCTGCTGTTGTAAGTACCCTGGTGTTGTTAGTACCCTGGTGTTGTTAGTACCCTGGTGTTGTTAGTACCCTGCTGTTGTAAGTACCCTGGTGTTGTTAGTACCCTGGTGTTGTTAGTACCCTGGTGCTGTTAGTACCCTGCTGTTGTAAGTACCCTGCTGTTGTTAGTACCCTGGTGTTGTTAGTACCCTGGTGTTGTTAGTACCCTGCTGTTGTAAGTACCCTGGTGTTGTTAGTACCCTGGTGTTGTTAGTACCCTGCTGTTGTAAGTACCCTGGTGTTGTTAGTACCCTGGTGTTGTTAGTACCCTGCTGTTGTAAGTACCCTGGTGTTGTTAGTACCCTGGTGTTGTTAGTACCCTGCTGTTGTTAGTACCCCGGTGTTGTTAGTACCCTGGTGTTGTAAGTACCCTGCTGTTGTAAGTACCCTGCTGTTGTAAGTACCCTGCTGTTGTAAGTACCCTGCTGTTGTTAGTACCCTGGTGTTGTTAGTACCCTGGTGTTGTTAGTACCCTGGTGTTGTTAGTACCCTGGTGTTGTTAGTACCCTGCTGTTGTTAGTACCCTGCTGTTGTTAGTACCCTGCTGTTGTTAGTACCCTGCTGTTGTTAGTACCCTTGTTAGTACCCTGCTGTTGTAAGTACCCTGCTGTTGTAAGTACCCTGCTGTTGTAAGTACCCTGCTGTTGTAAGTACCCTGCTGTTGTAAGTACCATGCTCTACCATCTGAGCCACACAGGCTCATCCTCCCTGGTTTTGCCTGCCTTTTCCAAATGATCCCAAGCCACTAGACTCTTTGATAAACGTCATGTCCGAGAAGTAGGTCTCATTCCCCAGGGAAAGAGAAGAGAGGGAACAAGAGAGGGAATGAGAGAGAGGTGTCATTCCCTAGGGAAAGAGCAGAGAGGGAATGAGAGAGAGGTGTCATTCCCTAGGGAAAGAGCAGAGAGGGAATGAGAGAGAGGTGTCATTCCCTAGGGAAAGAGAAGAGAGGGAACAAGAGAGGGAATGAGAGAGGTGTCATTCCCTAGGGAAAGAGCAGAGAGGGAATGAGAGAGAGGTGTCATTCCCTAGGGAAAGAGAAGAGAGGGAATGAGAGAGAGGTGTCATTCCCTAGGGAAAGAGAAGAGAGGGAATGAGTGAGAGGTGTCTTTCCCTATGGAAAGAGAAGAGAGGGAACAAGAGAGGGAATGAGAGAGAGGTCTCATTACGCAGGGAAAGAGAAGAGAGGGAACAAGAGGGAATGAGAGAGAGGTGTCATTAACCAGGGACAGAGCAGAGAGGGAACAAGAGGGAATGAGAGAGAGGTGTCATTAACCAGGGACAGAGAAGAGAGGGAACAAGAGGGAATGAGAGAGAGGTGTCATTAACCAGGGACAGAGCAGAGAGGGAACAAGAGGGAATGAGAGAGAGGTGTCATTACGCAGGGAAAGAGAAGAGAGGGAACAAGAGGGAATGAGAGAGAGGTGTCATTAACCAGGGAAAGAGAAGAGAGGGAACAAGAGGGAATGAGAGAGAGGTGTCATTAACCAGGGAAAGAGAAGAGAGGGAACAAGAGGGAATGAGAGAGAGGTGTCATTAACCAGGGACAGAGAAGAGAGGGAACAAGAGGGAATGAGAGAGAGGTGTCATTAACCAGGGAAAGAGAAGAGAGGGAACAAGAGAGGGAATGAGAGAGAGGTGTCATTAACCAGGGACAGAGAAGAGAGGGAACAAGAGGGAATGAGAGAGAGGTGTCATTAACCAGGGACAGAGCAGAGAGGGAACAAGAGGGAATGAGAGAGAGGTGTCATTAACCAGGGACAGAGAAGAGAGGGAACAAGAGGGAATGAGAGAGAGGTGTCATTAACCAGGGACAGAGAAGAGAGGAAACAAGAGAGGGAATGAGAGCGGGAAGGACACGTCAATCTCATTCCCACTTGGAACATTCCCTAGGGATAGAGAAGATGGGGAATGAGATGTCAGTCTCATTTCTTAGGGACAGAGAAGAGGAAACGAAA
This sequence comes from Oncorhynchus tshawytscha, assembly GCF_018296145.1. Lineage (NCBI taxonomy): Eukaryota > Metazoa > Chordata > Actinopteri > Salmoniformes > Salmonidae > Oncorhynchus > Oncorhynchus tshawytscha. The sequence continues at coordinate 7,663,177 of NC_056441.1, read as the reverse complement.
GAGAGAATGAGAGAGGTGCCTATCTTATTCCTTACGGACATAAAACAAGAGGGAATGAGAGAGGAAAGGAGATGTCAATCTCATTCTCTAGGGACAGAGAAGAGAGGGAAGGAGATGTCAGTCTCATTCTCTAGGGACAGAGAAGAGAGGGAAGGAGATGTCAATCTCATTCTCTAGGGACAGAGAAGAGGGAAGGAGATGTCAGTCTCATTCCCTAGGGATAGAGAAGAGAGGGAATGAGATGTCAGTCTCATTCCCTAGGGATAGAGAAGAGATGGAATGAGATGTCAGTCTCATTCCTTAGGGACATAAAACAAGACGGATTGAGAGCGGGAAGGAGATATTAGTCTCATTTCTTAGGGACAGAGAAGAGATGGAACGAGAGAGGGAACGAGAGAGGGAATGGGAAAGAGCACAGAGGACAAAACAAGCCCAGACAATCACAGAGAAATAAAAAAAGATGAAATACAGTCATAATTCAACTCTGCTATCGGCTCTGTGCACCAAACCTGTCTCTCTTCACACTAAATGGGCTTCTCTGTGACCAGGCAAGACGCCGCTCTACTGATAAACCTTCCAGGAGAGCCGCTGTGGGCCGCAGTTTCATTATTTTACACTGATAGTAAATCAGAGGTTGTTCCCCAGCCTCCTCCATTATGGATCTATTATCTCTGGCTGCAGTAAAGGCCTTGTGTTAGAATGAACCTGAAACAATGGGAGGGCAGTAAACAGGAAGAATTAACTGTGTTTGGACATGAACCAAAATGACCTCATTTTAGGATGTCCTTGATGTATTTGTTTTTAATTTAGGTTTAGGATTAATGGTAATTTAGGTTAAGGATTTTAATGGTAAATTAGGTTCAGGTTGAATGGTAATTAAAAGGGTAAAGGATTTGCTTTGAAGGGAGAAGCACTAGTCTGGGTACCAGTCTGTTTAGCTAACATTCCACTCCATGTACCCTGTGTCATATACCAGTCTGTTTAGCTAACATTCCACTCCATGTACCCTGTGTCATATACCAGTCTGTTTGGCTAACATTCCACTCCATGTACCCTGTGTCATATACCAGTCTGTTTGGCTAACATTCCACTCCATGTACCCTGTGTCATATACCAGTCTGTTTGGCTAACATTCCACTCCATGTACCCTGTGTCATATACCAGTCTGTTTAGCTAACATTCCACTCCATGTACCCTGTGTCATATACCAGTCTGTTTGGCTAACAACTATTCCACTCCATGTACCCTGTGTCATATACCAGTCTGTTTGGCTAACATTCCACTCCATGTACCCTGTGTCAAATACCAGTCTGTTTGGCTAACATTCCACTCCATGTACCCTGTGTCATATACCAGTCTGTTTAGCTAACATTCCACTCCATGTACCCTGTGTCAAATACCAGTCTGTTTAGCTAACATTCCACTCCATGTACCCTGTGTCATATACCAGTCTGTTTAGCTAACATTCCACTCCATGTACCCTGTGTCATATACCAGTCTGTTTAGCTAACATTCCACTCCATGTACCCTGTGTCATATACCAGTCTGTTTAGCTAACATTCCACTCCATGTACCCTGTGTCATATACCAGTCTGTTTAGGATGACAGTAGTAGCAAGGAGTGTAATGATAGCTAAACAAACTGGTACCCAGACTAGAGAAGCACAATCTGGCCACAATATTGTGGTCCTTCGAGCTGGATACGCCCGTGGGCGGGGTTATGAGCAGATAGGTTTATGGGCGGGGTCATGACTGGATAGGTCTGTGGGCGGGGTTATGAGCGGATAGGTTTGTGGGCGGGGTTATGACTGGATAGGTCTGTGGGCGGGGTTATGAGTGGATAGGTTTGTGGGCGGGGTTATGACTGGATAGGTCTGTGGGCGGGGTTATGACTGGATAGGTCTGTGGGCGGGGTTTTGAGTGGATACGTCTGTGGGCGGGGTTATGAGCGGATAGATTTGTGGGCGGGGTTATGACTGGATTGGTCTGTGGGCGGGGTTATGAGCGGATAGGTTTGTGGGCGGGGTTATGACTGGATAAGTCTGTGGGCGGGGTTATGACTGGATACGTCTGTGGGCGGGGTTATGAGTGGATAGGTTTGTGGGCGGGGTTATGACTGGATAGGTCTGTGGGCGGAGTTATGAATGGATAGGTCTGTGGGCGGGGTTATGACTGAATAGGTCTGTGGGCGGGGTTATGACTGGATAGGTCTGTGGGTGGAGTTATGACTGGATTGGTCTGTGGGCGCGGTTATGACTGCATACGTCTGTGGGTGGAGTTATGACTGGAAGGCTGAATACTCCCTGAATCTTCCTAACAGAATCAAAACTAATCGGTAGCAGTACCCTCACAAGGAAAACCTCAGCTGGACCAGAGAGAGGTGGCATTGGTCCTATGTGGCTCAGTTGGTGGACTTGGGACATTTCAACATTTGAGTTGTGGGTTCGATTCCCGCAGTGGCCAACTATATGAAAAAGCATCCCTAAATTGCTTGGGATAAACTAGTCTCCTTGATGGTATGTTATTCTCTCTCTGAGCTAGGGCCCAGAGTTTTCCTCTAAATAGAACCCTATTCCCTCTAAATAGAACCCTATTACCTCCAAATAGAACCCTATTCCCTCCAAATAGAACCCTATTCCCTATTCCTCCGAATAGAACCCTATTCCTCCAAATAGAACCCTATTCCCTCTAAATAGAACCCTATTCCCTCTAAATAGAACCCTATTCCCTCTAAATAGAACCCTATTCCTCCAAATAGAACCCTATTCCCTCTAAATAGAACCCTATTCCCTCTAAATAGAACCCTATTCCCTCTAAATAGAACCCTATTCCCTCCAAATAGAACCCTATTCCCTCTAAATAGAACCCTATTCCCTCTAAATAGAACCCTATTCCCTCTAAATAGAACCCTATTCCTCCAAATAGAACCCTAATCCCTTTGTAGTGCACTAGTTTTGACCAGGGCCCAAGGCTCTGTTCAAAAGCCCTGGTCATGTTTAATTGACAGGTTTTTAAATGACAGGTGCTTAATTGACAGGTGTTTAAATGACAGGTGTTTAAATAACAGGTCCTCTAAAATTCCAAGCCTTTGTTTTCAGATGGTCATACCGTGATCATTTAGCTATTCCATTTAGAAATGTAAGCATAGATTTATTTAATACAACTTTTATTTGATAAAAAAAAAATAGTACATTTGACCTTCACTATTAGAGGTCATAGACAGGCATTGACTAACACATTCACACGAGTTACCTTCAGACGAGTCACATGACACACCGTCGTGTTCGCGAGAGTCTTATATTTCCATAGAATGGTCATAATAGGCCAAACTGTTTGGACGGCTACCGACGTTTTGGCGAGAAGACCGATTTTCAGAATGTCTCATGGGTCGGACCAACACAACTGTAGCTCTGACACCTTTCACACTGATGTACTTTAGTACAACACACTGATGTACTTTAGTACAACTCACTGATGTACTTTTATTACTTTGTTAACCTTTTTAATGTTCTCATACAGGCTTCTGAGACAGATTGTTCCAGTACAGTACAGTAACAACACAGTACATCTACTATCATTTCTATTAAACACAAACATAGAAATGCTTCAGAAAAAAATACATACAGATGATTTATTTTTTGCCATTGCAGGTTTTAACAACAAACAAAAAAAAACAAGAAAAGTAGAATTACAGTACTCAATACAATATGTTACTGTAAACTCACGGAAACAAAAATAATTACAGTAATATTACAGTGTTGTAAAGGGATGGATCCCACCTTGTGTTAGGGTCTGGCCACACCACCTCATAAGCAATTTATTTTTAAATTATACTAGGCAAGTTAGATAAGATCAAATTCTTATTTTCAATGACGGCCTAGGAACAGTGGGTTAACTGCCTTGTTCAGGGGAAGAACAACAGAATTTTACCTTGTCAGCTCAGGGATTCAATCTTGCAACCTTTCGGTTTCAAGTCTAATGCTCTAACCACTAGGCTACCTGCCGCAATATCATCCCTGGCTAGGCAACGGGGGAAATATCGCCCCGGACTGACCCCACCTCAATGTCTCCGCATGCCTCTTCCATTTCTTCCAGAAGAGGCAGGCGGGCATGTGGTTGGCGGTCATACACTTTCCAACACCAAGCCGAAAATAATTCCTCAATCGGATTGAGAAATGGGGAGTAAAGGGGCAAGTATACAACTGTGAAGTTATTGTGGTTGGTGAACCAGTCCCTGACCAGAGCAGCCCGGTGGAAACTAACACTATCCCAGATGACAACAGACCTGGGCTGCTCTGGTCCGTCCTGTACAACTACATTATGTAGTGCATCCAGAGATATGATTATGTGTTGCAGTATTGTAGGGACCGAGGTCGGCATGGTGATGCATCCAGAAATATGATTATGTGTTGCAGTATTGGAGGGGCCGAGGTCGGCATGGTGATGCATCCAGAAATATGATTATGTGTTGCAGTTTTGTAGGGACCGAGGGTGGCATGGTGATGGAGAACTCCTGGCAGACTAACGGCAGCACAGAAGGTGATACACCCCCCGCGCAGCCCAGAGACATTCACAACGGCTCTTTGTCCTATAGCATGTCGGCCCCGACGCCTGGTTTTAGCTAGATTGAATCCAGCTTCATCGATGAAAATGACCTCATGAGGCAGCTGCATCAACGTCCAGGACTCTCTGGAACAGAACATGCAAACACTTTAAACACACTGTACCGGGAATATGGTGTAACTCAAAACACAGGACTACAATGTCTACATTTACACACAAGGATGGGGGTGGGGGGTGGGTTGGTTGCAGACACATTCAGTCAAAACTACAAGCTACAAGCCACCTAGGTCACATACTGCTTTGTCTGAATGCATCTATGCAGTGCCAATAGGACACAATCCACTGCCAGCACTGTATTACAGTATCGTACAGTGACGCCTACTTGCACGTCGTCATAGCGAAGGTCTTTGACTCCAACACTGTTCCTCTCAAATGGAATCCCGTTCACTGAGGAGCGTAGACCCTAATATTGTAGGACGACATCGTATTGTACTGTGATGCAGATTGATGTGCAACAATTACGTAGGTACAGTCTAGTGTAGAAAGTTGAAGACATACCTGTTCTCCAGTCTAAATGTCCGTATTATGGATGCTACCATGTAGCGACTCAGGTTGGGATGGACGCTCTGCTCCCCTCATCGCCAGGCCGTGATTTATGACACGGTCCACCAAAGTGGCCCTAACGTTGTCAGAAATATGTCTCCGTCTATTTCCTGGTCCCCTTCTTTGTCCTCGTCGTCGTCCTCCTCCTCCTCTCTCTCATCCTCTTCCTCTCGCTCTCACTGCCTCCATGTTTGTAAAGTTCCCACCAAAGAGGTGATCTTACCTGAGGTCCATTTGTAGTGCTGAGGCTCAGACTAATTGGTGTTCAATTACTGTAGAAGTGTTTTCGTGTGTGTGTGTGTGTGTGTGTGTGTGTGTGTGTGTGTGTGTGTGTGTGTGTGTGTGTGTGTGTGTGTGTGTGTGTGTGTGTGTGTGTGTGTGTGTGTGGGGGGTGTGTTGTGTGTGTGTGTGTGTGTGTGTGTGTGTGTGTGTGTGTGTGTGTGTGTGTGTGTGTGTGTGTGTGTGTGTGTGTGTGTGGGTGTTTGTGTGTGTGTGTGGGTGGGTGGGTGGGTGGGTGGGTGGGTGGGTGGGTGGGTGGGTGTTGCCAATTTCAGGTATGTTTTGTATTTTGAGTAGAAGTGTTTTCCCAATGATTGCAAGAGATTTAACTCTTGAAAGAAGTGTCTAATGTAACAAACAGTGTGTCGTGTTTTGCAAGGTGTGTTGTAGAATTGTAAACAAAGTGCAAAGCAGAAAATATGATTGTTGTTTTGGTGCCTTTGTTTAAGGCATAGTTACACAAGTTAAGGGTTTGATGCTTTTATTTAAGAACCGTATTCCCTCTAGAACCCTATTCCCTGTAGAACCCTATTCCCTCTAGAACCCCATTCCCTCTAGAACCCTATTCCCTCTAGAACACCATTCCCTCTAGAACCCTATTCCCTCTAGAACCCCATTCCCTCTAGAACCCTATTCCCTCTAGAACCCTATTCCCTCAAAAACTGTATTCTTATTGACGATGAAAGACAAACTGGCAAATATATTTTAAAAAACACAAACAACTTCTACGTAACGTCCCCCAGGGCCAAAAGGGAGCCAGCCGTGTTATAGCCTCAGATAAGGGGAAATGTGAATTAGAATGATGAGATTTATTATACACACACCCAGATAGATTTTATTACCCTGAAATGCCTGGGAGACGTGTGTGTGTAAGACAAGCATTAATCAAAATGGTATTTCTCTGCAAGGTTAAGTTGCCCCTTACTATTTCCCATCGCCACTGGCAACAGAAGCTCCGTTTATACCTGGTACTAGCACGCATCCTTTGTCCTTATATTGTCCACATTCTGATTGGGCCACTTTTTCCAGACAGGTGTAGACGATTTAAAAGACACGTTGTGATCTGTGTCAGAGTCGTGTGTGTATAGGTGGCAGGGAAGTCAGGCGCAGGAGAGTCAAACGGAGTGTAAAATGGAGTGGAAATGTCCACGTAACATGCTCCATAACACTAAATAGAAAAATGAATATGAACAAATATGGGTTCGAAGACCCGTCGTGCACCTATACAACAAAAACACTACACTGACAATAAACAATCTCTGACAAAGACATGAGGGGAAACAGAGGGTTAAATACACAACAGGTAATGAATGGGATTGAAAACAGGTGTGTGGGAAGACAAGACAAAACCAAAGGAAAATGAAAAATGGATCAATGATGGCTAGAAGACCGGTGACGTCGACCGCCGAGCCCCGCCCGAACAAGGAGAGGCAACGACTGATTGTGATCAGATCTTCCTCTTACCACCTCAGGGAACCCATTGTGTCTGGATATGTTACAAGTGTAGACGGATCTGGACAGAGAAACCATTTAAATCATCACGATCCTGCCTTCTGAAATCATTGACAGGTGGCACCATTGACTTTATGCCCTAAATATGTGTATTATAATATTATTTTGAAAGAATAGCCGTCAAATTATTTGCATATATGGGGGGGGGGGCCTGGAAATTAGTTCTCAATGTGGAAACAGTGGACGGATGTGAGACATATTTTATTACCTTGTGTAGACATATGTCTGAAAATGTGGACACAATCAGAATATTTCATTACATAGGATAATGTTAGATCATTGCGAACAAAATTCGAATCAAATGTTATTAGTCACATGCTCCGAATACAACCGGGAAACTTAACCCACAATGCAGTTGTAAAAAAAATACTTCTCTGAAAAATAAAAGTTTTTAAAAAAAGTTTAGAAAATGAAGTGAATGAAACAAAACCAAAGACATTAACATTAAACATTACACACGCAAAAGGGTTCAAGAGAATAACAACGTTTTAAATATTATAATATTAGCGGTTAAAGCGATCATTTGTGGATTTTGGCAATTAATCCCTTTATCTACTTCCCAAAAGTCAGATGAACCATTTTGACGTGTCTACATGCAGTTTGCTGCTGGGATTGAATACAAATCATGTTTAATCAATTGAGTTTACCACAGGTGGACTCCAAGTTGTCGAAACATCTCAAGGATGATCAATAGAAGCAGAATGCACCTGAGCTCAATTTCGAGTCTCATAGCAAAGGGTCTGAATACTTATGTACATATGGTATTTCTGTTTTTATTTCACTTTTATACTTACACTACCGCTCAAAAGTTTTAGAACACCTACTCATTCAGGGGTTTTTCTTTATTTTTTACTATTTTCTACATTGTAGAATAATAGTGAAGGCATCAAAACTATGAAATAACACATATGGAATCATGTAGTAACCAAAAAATGTGCAAACAAATCAAAATATATTTAATATTTTTTAGATGCTCTTGGAATGAAAATAAGGTTTTTCTTTTTATTATGGGGTATTATGGGGTATTGTGGGTTATTGTGGGGTATTGTGGGTTATTGTGGGGTATTGTGGGGTATTGTGGGGTATTTTGGGGTATTGTGGGGTATTATGGGGTATTGTGGGGTATTATGGGGTATTGTGGGGTATTGTGGGGTATTGTGGGGTATTATGGGGTATTATGGGGTATTGAGAGTAGATTTGAATTGAATCCATTTGTAACGGTTTTCTAGTGGTGATGAAGGAGAGTCGGACCAAACTGCAGCGTGTCGATTGCGATCCATATTTATTAAACAAAACGTAAACACGACTAAACACTAAACACTACAAAACAATAAACGTAATGAAAACCGAAAACAGCCTATCTAGTGCAAACTAACAGAGAGTACAAGTAAGACACTAAGGACAATCACCCACGACAAACTCAAAGAATATGGCTGCCTAAATATGGTTCCCAATCAGAGACAACGATAAGCACCTGCCTCTGATTGAGAACCACTCCAGACAGCCATAGACCTTGCTAGACAACCCACTAAGCTACAATCCCAATACCACCACCAAAACCCCAAGACAAACACACCACAATTACAAAAACCCCATGCCACACCCTGGCCTGACCAAATACATAAAGATAAACACAAAATACTTTGACCAGGGCGTGACAGAACCCCCCTAAGGTGCGGACTCCCGAACGCACCTCAAAACAATAGGGAGGGTCCGGGTGGGCGTCTGTCCATGGTGGCGGCTCCGGCGCGGGACGTGGACCCCACTCCTTTAATGTCTTAGTCCCCTCTCCCTTCGTCCCTGGATAGTCCACCCTCGCCGCCGACCATGGCCTAGTAGTCCCCACCCAGAACCCCACTGGACTGAGGAGCAGATCGGGACTGAAGGACAGCTCGGGACCGAGGCAGCTCGGGACTGAGGGGAAGCTCGGGAGTGAGAGAAAGCTCAGGAGTGAGAGAAAGCTCAGGAGTGAGAGAAAGCTCAGGAGTGAGAGAAAGCTCAGGAGTGAGAGAAAGCTCAGGAGTGAGAGGAAGCTCAGGAGTGAGAGGAAGCTCAGGAGTGAGAGGAAGCTCAGGAGTGAGAGGAAGCTCAGGAGTGAGAGGAAGCTCAGGAGTGAGAGGAAGCTCAGGAGTGAGAGGAAGCTCAGGAGTGAGAGGAAGCTCAGGAGTGAGAGGAAGCTCAGGCAGGTAGATAGATCTACCAGCTCCTGGCTGGCTGGTGGTTTCAGCAGATCCTGGCTGACTGGCAGATCCTGGCTGACTGGCAGATCCTGGCTGACTGGCAGATCTGGAAGAGTCTGGTTGACTGGCAGATCTGGAAGAGTCTGGTTGACTGGCAGATCTGGAAGAGTCTGGTTGACTGGCAGATCTGGCGGCGCTGGGCAGACTGGCGGCGCTGGGCAGACTGGCGGCGCTGGGCAGACTGGCGATGCTGGGCAGACTGGCGGCGCTGGGCAGACTGGCGGCGCTGGGCATACTGGCGGTGCTGGGCAGACTGACGACGCTGGGCAGACTGACGACGCTGGGCAGACTGACGATGCTGGGCAGACTGACGGCGCTGGGCAGACTGGCGACGCTGGGCAGACTGGGGGCACTGGCGGCGCTGGGCAGACTGGCGGCACTAGCTGCTCCATATAGGCTGACAGCTCTGGCGGCTTCTTACAGACTGACCGCTCTGGCGGCTCCGTGCTGACTGGCAGCTCCTTGCAGACTGGCAGCTCCTTACAGACTGGCAGCTCCGTGCAGACTGACAGCTCCGTGCAGACTGACAGCTCCTTGCAGACTGGCAGCTCCATGCAGACTGGCAGCTCCATGCAGACTGGCAGCTCCATGCAGACTGGCTGCTCCATGCAGACTGGCTGCTCCATGCAGACTGACAGCTCTGGCTGCTTCATGCAGACTGACATCTCTGGCTGCTCCATGTAGACTGGCTGCTTCATGCAGACTGGCAGCTCGGGCTGCTTCATGTAGACTGACAGCTCTGGCTGCTCCATGTAGACTGACTGCTTCATGCAGACTGGCAGCTCGGGCTGCTTCATGTAGACTGACAGCTCTGGCTGCTCCATGCAGACTGACAGCTCTGACTGTTCCATGCAGACTGACAGCTCTGGCTGCTTCATGCAGACTGGCAGCTCTGGCTGCTCCATGTAGACTGGCTGCTTCATGCAGACTGGCAGCTCGGGCTGCTTCATGTAGACTGACAGCTCTGGCTGCTCCTTGCAGACTGGCAGCTCCATGCAGACTGGCAGCTCTGGCTGCTCCATGCAGACTGACAGCTCTGGCTGCTTCATGCAGACTGGCAGCTCTGGCTGCTCCATGCAGACTGGCAGCTCTGGCTGCTCCATGCAGACTGACAGCTCTGGCTGCTCCATGCAGACTGGCTGCTTCATGCAGACTGGCAGCTCTGGCTGCTCCATGCAGACTGACAGCTCTGGCTGCTCCATGCAGACTGACAGCTCTGGCTGCTCCTTGCAGACTGGCAGCTCTGGCTGCTCCTTGCAGACTGGCAGCTCTGGCTGCTCCATGCAGACTGACCTCTCTGGCTGCTCCATGCAGACTGACATCTCTGGCTGCTCCATGCAGACTGACATCTCTGGCTGCTCTATGCGGACTGAC
>NC_056441.1:7632607-7642607 GCF_018296145.1 Oncorhynchus tshawytscha | reverse complement strand
GTTTATTGACAGTGTTTCTACTCCAGATGAGTGAGGGAGAAGGTGTTGTTTATTCACAGTGTTTCTACGCCAGATGAGTGAGGGGGAAGGTGTTTATTGACAGTGTTTCTACTCCAGATGAGTGAGGGGGAAGGTGTTGTTTATTGACAGTGTTTCTACGCCAGATGAGTGAGGGGAAGGTGTTGTTTATTGACAGTGTTTCTACTACAGATGAGGAAGGTGTTTCTCTCTTTTTTCTCTCTCTGTCTCACACACACGTACATGTACATGGGAGACTGATAAAATATCACCATGGTAACACACGTCATGTAGCCAAGTCTCCCAACTCACGTCTCTTCCCCCCCATATACACAATTTCCCCTTCTCTCTCTCTCTCCCTCTCTGTGAATTTGAGGGACTGTAGAGAGGGGATGTGATATGTAGGGGGATGGGCGCCTGTAGCAGACTAAACTGAAAGTGATGTGATTAACCTTTCTCTCACAGATTCAGCCAACCTTTAAGGGGTCCCTAACCAAGATTTGATTTGGGATCAATATATCAGATTTTTTCTCTTCCCTCTCTTCTCCTCCTCTCTTCTCCTCCTCCTCCTCCTCCTCTTCCTCCTCTCTTCTCCTCCTCCTCCTCCTCTCTTCTCCTCCTCCTCCTCCTCCTCCTCTCTTCTCCTCCTCCTCCTCCTCTCTTCTCCTCCTCCTCTTCCTCCTCCTCTCTTCTCCTCCTCCTCCTCCTCTCTTCACTGCTCTCATCTGCCATGGTTCAGAACCTGATCTGTAATGGGCCATAGTAAAGGGCAACTCTTCCCTCTGGCATTTCTCTCTGGCATTTCTCTCCTCTGGCTTGCTTAATCCCCTCCTGTACTCCCTGTTCACCCACGACTGACAAGCACGAATACAACACCATCATTAAGTTTGCCGACGACACAGCGGTGGCAAGCCTGATCACCGACAACGATGAGTCAGCCTATATGGAGGAGGCCATAGACCTAGAAGTGTGGTGCAAGTACAACAACCTCTCCCTCAACTTGATCAAGACAAAGGAGATGATTGTGGACTACAAGAAAATGGGTGCTGAGCACGCCTCCATTCTCATCGACGGGGTTGCAGTGGAGCAGGTTGAGAGCTTCAAGATCCTTGGTGTCTGCTTTACAAACAAAATATTAAGGTCCAAATACACAGACAAAGAAGAAGGCCCGGCAATGCCTATTCCCCCTCAGGAGACTGAAAAGATGTGGCATGGGTCCTCAGGTCCTCAAAAAGTTCTACAGCTGCACCAACGAGAGCATGGTTGCCGGTTGCTCCATCTCTAAACCAAGGCTTTCTTCCCGCCCCATCTCTAAACCAGGGCTTTCTGCTCCATCTCTAAACCAGGGTCTTCCTCCCGCCCCATCTCTAAACAAGGGCTTTCTGCTCCATCTCTAAAGCAGGGTCTTCCTCCCACCCCCAACCCTATACCAGGGCTTTCTGCTCCATCTCTAAAGCAGGGCCTTCCTCCCACCCCCAACTCTATACCAGGGCTTTCTGCTCCATCTCTCAAGCAGGGCCTTCCTCCCACCCCCAACTCTATACCAGGGCTTTCTGCTCCATCTCTCAAGCAGGGTCTTCCTCCCCACCCCCAACTCTATACCAGGGCTTTCTGCTCCATCTCTAAAGCAGGGTCTTCCTCCCCACCCCCAACTCTATACCAGGGCTTTCTGCTCCATCTCTCAAGCAGGGTCTTCCTCCCCACCCCCAACTCTATACCAGGGCTTTCTGCTCCATCTCTAAAGCAGGGTCTTCCTCCCCACCCCCAACTCTAAACCTGTTGACGGCCATGGTGCTAATCCAGTTGGGATCAGGAGTCTGGAGGAGGGAGAGGCTTGGGGAAGTGTGACAGAGCCAAACGTGATGGAGAGAGAGAGAGAGAGAGAGAGAGAGAGAGAGAGAGAGAGAGAGAGAGTGAGAGGGGTAGAGAGAGAGAGTGAGAGGGGTAGAGAGAGAGAGAGAGAGAGAGAGAGAGAGAGAGAGAGAGAGAGAGAGAGAGAGAGAGTGTGTGTGTGTGTGTGTGTGTGTGTGTGTGTGTGTGTGTGTATGTGTGAGGAATGCCATCTGTCCTGCTAGATTATTGGAGTAGTACAAGAAATCAGACTAGGCCAGATTAGATATGAATATAGGGCAGAGGAGAGAGGAGAGGAGAAAAGGGGAGGAGAAAGAGAGGGGTTAGAATACATGGGGTCAGAGGTTAAAATGCACGGGGTCACTGGGTCGTGAGAGTAAGGGCGTAAAAAGAGAGAAAGAAAAAGAGAGACAGACATTGATAAAAGCTGCTGGATGTCTGAACATTCAACTGATGTTGAGATCAGGACTGGGGTTTGAAATATGTATTATTAACATTATTAGTAGTATTATTTGTACCTAATTATCTATGTATCATCTCTGAGAGATGGAATATTGTCTTTCTCTATTGTTTCATGTCTCCGTGCATTTGTGAGTGAGTGCAAAAGGTTTATTGTACAGGTTGGATAGACAGTTGACAGCGCCCTCGAGAGGAAAGCTTCGAGAAGAGAGAGTCGATCACGTCGCCATGGCAACTGGGTTGTTCTTTCTCACCAGTCACTCCTGTTGTTTTGAGTGGCAGTTCCTTTGATGAAGAGTCCCTACAAATTCCAGCCACACACACACACACACACACACACACACACACACACACACACACGAGCCAGCGCACACTCACACACAAACATGCACACACACACGTGTGCACGAGTACACTCACACACACACATACATACACATAACACACACTCTTACCTCTGGGCTCAGCAGGAGACTCAAGGGAATTCTCTCTTAATCACTATACTGTATGTACACTTTCTATCCCATATCACTATACTGTAGATACCCCTTTCTTTGTCACACTACATAACCAAAAGTATGTGGACACCTGCTCGTCAAACATCTCATTCCAAGATCATGGGCATTAATATGGAGTTGGTCCCCCATTTGCTGCTATAACAGCCTCCAGTCTTCTGGGAAGGCTTTCCACTAGATGTTGGAACATGGCTGCTATAAGACTCTACTCTTCTGGGAAGGCTTTCCACTAGATGTTGGAACATTGCTGCAATAACAGCCTCCACTCTTCTGGGAAGGCTTTCCACTAGATGTTGGAACATTGCTGCTATAACAGCCTCCACTCTCCTGGGAAGGCTTTCCACTAGATGTAGCAACATTGCTGCTATAACAGCCTCCACTCTTCAGGGAAGGCTTTCCACTAGATGTTGGAACATTGCTGCTATAACAACCTCCACTCTTCTGGGAAGGCTTTCCGCTAGATGTTGGAACATTGCTGCTATAACAGCCTCCAGTCTTCTGGGAAGGCTTTCCACTAGATGTTGGCACATTGCTACCTAGCATGGTGGTACAGTGTATAACCCCTTTGTCATTTCACTATATGTTGTATTCCCCTTTCTCTATATACATATTTACGTTCATCCCCATATCCCTCCTTCATCCCTCAATCTCTATTCTATATGCTTTGTGTGATGTATTGTTGTCTCTACCTTCTGGCCCTTTGTCCTACTTCCGGCGCCGACAGAGATGGCCGCCTCGCTCGCGTTCCTAGGAAACTATGCAGTTTTTTGTTTTTTTACGTGTTATTTCTTACACTAGTACCCCAGGTCATCTTAGGTTTCTTTACATACACCCGAGAAGAACTACTGAATATAAGATCAGCGTCAACTCACCATCAGTACGACCAAGAATATGTTTTTCGCGATGCGGATCCTGAGTTCTGCCTTACAACCAGTGTAACCGAGTGGATCACATGCAGCGACCCAAAAAAACGACTCAGAAAAAGAGGGAAACGAAGCGGTCTTCTGGTCAGACTCCGGAGACGGGCACATCGTGCACCACTCCCCAGCATTCTTCTTGCCAATGTCCAGTCTCTTGACAACAAGGTTGATGAAATCCGAGCAAGGGTAGCATTCCAGAGGGACATCAGAGACTGTAACGTTCTCTGCTTCACGGAAACATGGCTAACTGGAGAGACGCAATCCGAAGCGGTGCAGCCAGCGGGTTTCTCCACGCATCGCGCCGACAGAAACAAACATCTCTCTGGTAAGAAGACGGGCGGGGCGTATGCCTTATGGCCAACGTGACATGGTGTGATGAAGGAAACATACAGGAACTCAAATCCTTCTGTTCACCTGATTTAGAATTCCTCACAATCAAATGTAGACCGCATTATCTACCAAGAGAATTCTCTTCGATTATAATCACAGCCGTATATATCCCCCCAAGCAGACACATCGATGGCTCTGAACGAACTTTATTTAACTCTCTGCAAACTGGAAACGATTTATCCGGAGGCTGCATTCATTGTAGCTGGGGATTTTAACAAGGCTAATCTGAAAACAAGACTCCCTAAATTTTATCAGCATATTGATTGCGCAACCAGGGGTGGAAAGACCCTGGATCATTGTTACTCTAACTTCCGCGACGCATATAAGGCCCTGCCCCGCCCCCTTTCGGAAAAGCTGACCACGACTCCATTTTGTTGATCCCTGCCTACAGACAGAAACTAAAACAAGAAGCTCCCACGCTGAGGTCTGTCCAACGCTGGTCCGACCAAGCTGACTCCACACTCCAAGACTGCTTCCATCACGTGGACTGGGAGATGTTTCGTATTGCGTCAGACAACAACATTGACGAATACGCTGATACGGTGTGCGAGTTCATTAGAACGTGCGTTGAAGATGTCGTTCCCATAGCAACGATTAAAACATTCCCTAACCAGAAACCGTGGATTGATGGCAGCATTCGTGTGAAACTGAAGGCACGAACCACTGCTTTTAATCAGGGCAAGGTGTCTGGTAACATGACTGAATACAAACAGTGCAGCTATTCCCTCCGCAAGGCTATCAAACAAGCTAAGCGCCAGTACAGAGACAAAGTAGAATCTCAATTCAACGGCTCAGACACAAGAGGTATGTGGCAGGGTCTACAGTCAATCACGGACTACAGGAAGAAACCCAGCCCAGTCACGGACCAGGATGTCTTGCTCCCAGGCAGACTAAATAACTTTTTTGCCCGCTTTGAGGACAATACAGTGCCACTGACACGGCCTGCAACGGAATCATGCGGTCTCTCCTTCACTGCAGCCGAAGTGAGTAAGACATTTAAACGTGTTAACCCTCGCAAGGCTGCAGGCCCAGACGGCATCCCCAGCCGCGCCCTCAGAGCATGCGCAGACCAGCTGGCCGGTGTGTTTACGGACATATTCAACCAATCCCTATACCAGTCTGCTGTTCCCACATGCTTCAAGAGGGCCACCATTGTTCCTGTTCCCAAGAAAGCTAAGGTAACTGAGCTAAACGACTACCGCCCGTAGCACTCACATCCGTCATCATGAAGTGCTTTGAGAGACTAGTCAAGGACCATATCACCTCCACCCTACCTGACACCCTTGACCCACTCCAATTTGCTTACCGCCCAAATAGGTCCACAGACGATGCAATCTCAACCACACTGCACACTGCCCTAACCCATCTGGACAAGAGGAATACCTATGTGAGAATGCTGTTCATCGACTACAGCTCGGCATTCAACACCATAGTACCCTCCAAGCTCGTCATCAAGCTCGAGACCCTGGGTCTCGACCCCGCCCTGTGCAACTGGGTACTGGACTTCCTGACGGGCCGCCCCCAGGTGGTGAGGGTAGGCAACAACATCTCCTCCCCGCTGATCCTCAACACTGGGGCCCCACAAGGGTGCGTTCTGAGCCCCTCCTGTACTCCCTGTTCACCCACGACTGCGTGGCCATGCACGCTCCAACTCAATCATCAAGTTTGCGGACGACACAACAGTGGTAGGCTTGATTACCAACAACGACGAGACGGCCTACAGGGAGGAGGTGAGGGCCCTCGGAGTGTGGTGTCAGGAAAATAACCTCACACTCAACGTCAACAAAACTAAGGAGATGATTGTGGACTTCAGGAAACAGCAGAGGAACACCCCCATCCACATCGATGGAACAGTAGTGGAGAGGGTAGCAAGTTTTAAGTTCCTCGGCATACACATCACAGACAAACTGAATTGGTCCACTCACACAGACAGCATCGTGAGGAAGGCGCAGCAGCGCCTCTTCAACCTCAGGAGGCTGAAGAAATTTGGCTTGTCACCAAAAGCACTCACAAACTTCTACAGATGCACAATCGAGAGCATCCTGGCGGGCTGTATCACCGCCTGGTATGGCAACTGCACCGCCCTCAACCGTAAGGCTCTCCAGAGGGTAGTGAGGTCTGCACAACGCATCACCGGGGCAAACTACCTGCCCTCCAGGACACCTACACCACCCGATGCTACAGGAAGGCCATAAAGATCATCAAGGACATCAACCACCCGAGCCACTGCCTGTTCACCCCGCTGTCATCCAGAAGGCGAGGTCAGTACAGGTGCATCAAAGCTGGGACCGAGAGACTGAAAAACAGCTTCTATCTCAAGGCCATCAGACTGTTAAACAGCCACCACTAACATTGAGTGGCTACTGCCAACACACTGTCAATGACACTGACTCTACTCCAGCCACTTTAATCATGGGAATTGATGGGAAATGATGTAAATATATCACTAGCCACTTTAAACAATGCTACCTTATATAATGTTACTTACCCTACATTGTTCATCTCATATGCATACGTTGATACTGTACTCTATATCATCGACTGCATCCTTATGTAATACATGTATCACTAGCCACTTTAACTATGCCACTTGGTTTACATACTTATCTCATATGTATATACTGTACTCGATATCATCTACTGTATCTTGCCTATGCTGCTCTGTACCATCACTCATTCATATATCCTTATGTACATATTCTTTATCCCCTTACACTGTGTATAAGACAGTAGTTTTTTTGGAATTGTTAGTTAGATTACTTGCTCGTTATTACTGCATTGTCGGAACTAGAAGCACAAGCATTTCGCTACACTCGCATTAACATCTGCTAACCATGTGTATGTGACAAATAAAATTTGATTTGATTTGATTTGATCATGTTTTTACCTTGTTTTGTGTTGCTACCATGTTGTGTTGCTACCATGTTGTTGTCATGTTGTGTTGCTACCATGTTGTGTTGCTACCATGTTGTGTTGCTACCATGTTGTGTTGCTACCATGTTGTGTTGCTACCATGTTGTGTTGCTACCATGTTGTTGTCATGCTGTGTTGCTACCATGTTGTGTTGCTACGATGTTGTGTTGCTACCATGTTGTGTTGCTACCATGTTGTTGTCATGCTGTGTTGCTACCATGTTGTGTTGCTACCATGTTGTGTTGCTACCATGTTGTTGTCATGTTGCAATGTTGTGTTGCTACCATGTTGTTGTCATGCTGTGTTGCTACCATGTTGTGTTGCTACCATGTTGTGTTGCTACCATGTTGTTGTCATGTTGTGTTGCTACCATGTTGTGTTGCTACCATGTTGTGTTGCTACGATGTTGTGTTGCTACCATGTTGTGTTGCTACCATGTTGTGTTGCTACCATGTTGTTGTCATGCTGTGTTGCTACCATGTTGTGTTGCTACGATGTTGTGTTGCTACCATGTTGTGTTGCTACCATGTTGTTGTCATGCTGTGTTGCTACCATGTTGTGTTGCTATGATGTTGTGTTGCTACCATGTTGTGTTGCTACCATGTTGTTGTCATGTTGTGTTGCTACCGTGTTGTGTTGCTACCATGTTGTGTTGCTACCATGTTGTTGTCATGCTGTGTTGCTACCATGTTGTGTTGCTATGATGTTGTGTTGCTACCATGTTGTGTTGCTACCATGTTGTTGTCATGCTGTGTTGCTACCATGTTGTGTTGCTACCATGTTGTTGTCATGCTGTGTTGCTACCATTTTGAGTTGCTACCATGTTGTGTTGCTACCATGTTGTGTTGCTACCATGTTGTTGTCATGCTGTGTTGCTACCATGTTGCGTTGCTACCATGTTGTGTTGCTACCATGTTGTTGTCATGCTGTGTTGCTACCATGTTGTGTTGCTACCATGTTGTTGTCATGCTGTGTTGCTACCATGTTGTGTTGCTACGATGTTGTGTTGCTACCATGTTGTGTTGCTACCATGTTGTTGTCATGCTGTGTTGCTACCATGTTGTGTTTCTACCATGTTGTGTTGCTACCATGTTGTTGTCATGTTGTGTTGCTACCATGTTGTGTTGCTACCATGTTGTGTTGCTACCATGTTGTTGTCATGCTGTGTTGCTACCATGTTGTGTTGCTACGATGTTGTGTTGCTACCATGTTGTGTTGCTACCATGTTGTTGTCATGCTGTGTTGCTACCATGTTGTGTTGCTACCATGTTGTTGTCATGCTGTGTTGCTACCATGTTGTGTTGCTACCATGTTGTTGTCGTCCTGTGTTGCTACCATGTTGAGTTGCTACCATGTTGAGTTGCTACCATGTTGTGTTGCTACCATGTTGTTGTCATGCTGTGTTGCTACCATGTTGCGTTGCTACCATGTTGTGTTGCTACCATGTTGTTGTCATGCTGTGTTGCTACCATGTTGTGTTGCTACCATGTTGTTGTCATGCTGTGTTACTACCATGTTGTGTTGCTACCATGTTGCGTTGCTACGATGTTGTTGTCATGCTGTGTTGCTACCATGCTGTGTTGCTACCATGTTGTTGTCATGCTGTGTTGCTACCATGTTGTGTTGCTACCATGTTGTTGTCATGCTGTGTTGCTACCATGTTGTTGTCATGCTGTGTTGCTACCATGTTGTGTTGCTAACATGTTGTTGTCATGCTGTGTTGCTACCATGTTGTGTTGCTACCATGTTGTTGTCATGCTGTGTTGCTACCATGTTGTGTTGCTACCATGTTGTTGTCATGCTGTGTTGCTACCATGTTGCGTTGCTACCATGTTGTTGTCATGCTGTGTTGCTACCATGTTGTGTTGCTACTACGCTGTGTTGTCATGCTGTGTTGCTACCATGTTGCGTTGCTACCATGTTGTGTTGCTACCATGTTGTTGTCATGCTGTGTTGCTACCATGTTGTGTTGCTACCATGTTGTTGTCATGCTGTGCTGCTACCATGTTGTTGTCATGCTGTGTTGCTACCATGTTGTGTTGCTACCATGTTGTGTTGCTACCATGTTGTTGTCATGCTGTGTTGCTACCATGTTGTGTTGCTACCATGTTGTTGTCATGCTGTGTTGCTACCATGTTGCGTTGCTACCATGTTGTTGTCATGCTGTGTTGCTACCATGTTGTGTTGCTACTACGCTGTGTTGTCATGCTGTGTTGCTACCATGTTGCGTTGCTACCATGTTGTGTTGCTACCATGTTGTTGTCATGCTGTGTTGCTACCATGTTGTGTTGCTACCATGTTGTTGTCATGCTGTGCTGCTACCATGTTGTTGTCATGTTGTGTTGCTACCATGTTGTGTTGCTACCACGCTGTGTTGTCATGTGTTGCTGCCATGTAGTGTTGCTACCACGCTGTGTTGTCATGTGTTGCTGCCATGTAGTGTTGCTACCACGCTGTGTTGTCATGTGTTGCTGCCATATTGTGTTGCTACCTTGTTGTTGTCATGTTGTGTTGCTACCATGTTGTGCTGCTACCATGTTGTGTTGCTACCACGCTGTGTTGTCATGTGTTGCTGCCATGTAGTGTTGCTACCACGCTGTGTTGTCATGTGTTGCTGCCATGTTGTGTTGCTACCATGTTGTGTTGCTACCATGTTGCGTTGCTACCATGTTGTTGTCATGCTGTGCTGCTACCATGTTGTGTTGCTACCATGTTGTGTTGCTACCATGTTGTGTTGCTACCACGCTGTGTTGTCATGTGTTGCTGCCATGTTGTGTTGCTACCATGTTGTTGTCATTTTGTGTTGCTACCATGTTGCGTTGCTACCATGTTCTTGTCATGCTGTGTTGCTACCATGTTGTGATGCTACCATGTTGTGATGCTACCATGTTGCGTTGCTACCAGGCTGTGTTGCTACCATGTTGCTGCCATGTT
>NC_056441.1:7592495-7627495 GCF_018296145.1 Oncorhynchus tshawytscha | reverse complement strand
TTTTCATCCTCTCTTCTCCCCTCTTCTTCTGTCTACCTCCCCTCCTTCCCTCTCTCCCTCTCTCCCATCCTCTCCTCTCTCCCATCCTCTATCATCTCTCCCATCCTCTCCACTCTCTTTCTCATCCTCTCCTTCTCCCTCTCTCTCCCTCTTCTTCTGTCTACCTCCCCTCTCCTTCCCTCTCTCCCCTCTCCTTCCCTCTCTCTCCCTCTTCTTCTGTCTACCTCCCCCTCCTTCCCTCTCTCCCATCCTCTCCTCTCTCCCATCCTCTCCACTCTCTTTCTCATCCTCTCCTTCCCCCTCTCTCTCCCTCTTCTTCTGTCTACCTCCCCCTCTCCTTCCCTCTCTCCTCTCTCATTCCCTCTCTCTCCCCTTCTTCTCCACTCTTCTTCCATCTCCCTTTCCTTCCCTCTCTCCCCCTTTCCTTCCCTCTCTCCTTCCCTCTCTCCTTCCCTCTCTACCCTATTTCTCCATCTCAGACTCTTTTGCAAGTTTTTACAACAACTGTTAGAGTCCAATGGTAATCCATTACAGGGCAGTAGACATGCCTATGTCCGTCTAATCAAGGCTGATATAAGCTAACACCGGTCCATGCATGTGCATCCGCGTGCATGTTGATTTTGTCTATCACCACCAGACACGATCATGAAACTCAGGTTAAAAACCAACTGTGAACCAGCTATATTAATTTTGGGACAAGTCGAAACACACATGAAACATTCATGGAACATTTGGCTAGCTATCTGTGAGGTGGCCATTGGGTTGTGATTATACCTAATATACATATGGCTCTCTTTGTATCTGGGTCTTTGTAGAATTTTGATCATACGAAATATTGTGTTTCTCTACACTGACGAATCATCCAGAGATAAGATAACTTAGCTACTTAGATTTTAGTTAGTTATCTATAATGAATCTCTACTCAATGGTATTTCAAGTATCCATGTGGGGGTTTGTGTCTACCTGATATCCAATAAGGAGGTGACTTGGGTTTGTGTCTACCTGATATCCAATAAGGAGGGGACTTGGGTTTGTGTCTACCTGATATCCAATAAGGAGGGACTTGGGTTTGTTTATCTCCCTGATATCCAATAAGGAGGGGACTTGGGTTTGTATCTACCTGATATCCAATAAGGAGGGACTTGGGTTTGTATCTTCCTGATATCCAATAAGGAGGGGACTTGGGTTTGTGTCTACCTGATATCCAATAAGGAGGTGACTTGGGTTTGTATCTACCTGATATCCAATAAGGAGGTGACTTGGGTTTGAGTCTTCCTGATATCCAATAAGGAGGGGACTTGGGTTTGTATCTTCCTGGTATCCAATAAGGAGGGACTTGGGTTTGTATCTTCCTGATATCCAATAAGGAGGGACTTGGGTTTGTATCTTCCTGGACTTGGGTTTGTATCTTCCTGGTATCCAATAAGGAGGGGACTTGGGTTTGTATATCCAATAAGGAGGGACTTGGGTTTGTGTCTACCTGATATCCAATAAGGAGGGACTTGGGTTTGAGTCTACCTGATATCCAATAAGGAGGGACTTGGGTTTGTGTCTACCTGATATCCAATAAGGAGGGACTTGGGGTTTGGTTTGTATCCAATAAGGAGGGGACTTGGGTTTGTGTCTCTATCCCTGGTTTGAGTCTACCTGGTATCCAATAAGGAGGGACTTGGGTTTGTGTCTACCTGATATCCAATAAGGAGGGGACTTGGGTTTGAGTCTACCTGATATCCAATAAGGAGGGGACTTGGGTTTGTATCTTCCTGGTATCCAATAAGGAGGGGACTTGGGTTTGTGTCTACCTGATATCCAATAAGGAGGGACTTGGGTTTGTGTCTACCTGATATCCAATAAGGAGGGACTTGGGTTTGTGTCTACCTGATATCCAATAAGGGGACTTGGGTTTGAGTCTACCTATCCAATAAGGAGGGGACTGTCTACCTGATATCCAATAAGGAGGGGACTTGGGGTCTACCTGACTTGGGACTTGGGTTTGTATCTTCCTGGTATCCAATAAGGAGGGACTTGGGTTTGTATCTTCCTGGTATCCAATAAGGAGGGGACTTGGGTTTGTATCTTCCTGGTATCCAATAAGGAGGACTTGGGTTTGTATCTTCCTGGTATCCAATAAGGAGGGGACTTGGGTTTGTATCTTCCTGGTATCCAATAAGGAGGGGACTTGGGTTTGTATCTTCCTGGTATCCAATAAGGAGGGGACTTGGGTTTGTATCTTCCTGGTATCCAATAATGAAGGACTTGCAAGCACATGTAGCATCTCTAATAGAAATAAGTTCTATTTTAACACAAGGTTATGCAGACGCTCGTTCACTGGCCTGAGCGGTGTGGGTCAAATGATTGAAAAGTACATTTATTTTGCGGCACTTGCACAACATGGCTGTGACATAGCAGGCCTTAAAGAAAACGCCTGAGTGGAGACATAGGGTTTTTAGTGGAAAAGAAGCTAGGTTGAATTAACTGTATCCCTGAAAACTGGATAAATTTGACTCCCGGGTGGCGCAGTGGTTAAGGGCTCTGGATTCGCGCCCAGGCTCTGTCGCAACCGTGGGGTGACGCACAATTGGCCTAGCGTCGTCTAGCGTCGGTTAGGGAGGGTTTGGCCGGTAGGGATATCCTTGTCTCATCGCGCACACAAGGTTTCCAGGTGCACGGTGTTTCCTCCGACACATTAGTGAGGCTGGCTTCCGGGTTGGATGCGCGCTGTGTTAAGAAGCAGTGCTGCTTGGTTGGGTTGTGTATCGGAGGACACATGACTTTCGACCTTCGTCTCTTCCCTGCCCGTATAGCAGTTGTAGCGATGAGACAAGATAGTAGCTACTAACAATTGGATACCACGAAATTGGGGAGAAAAAGGGGGTAATTAAAAAATAAATAATAATAAAACATTTAAAAAGGCTAAATTTGGTTGTTGGAAACTCCCTGAGGCTGAGGTTTATACAACAGGTGGATCTAACCCGGAATGCTGATTGGTTAAAACTGCATTCCAGATTGTGTCTACCACAAGTTACTGTTGGCTAAAGCTATGAAGTTGAAATGCATATTTATTATTCCATCTCACTGTGTAATCAACTGTCTCATCAGCCCAGCCAGGCAATTTATTAACTTGATCTCCCCTTGCTTTTGGCTCACAATGGGTTTTCAACAACATAGATGTGTAGACCTTGCTGTCTGTATCATAGCTCTTGATGGTTTTTGCAACAGCACTTGAAGAAACATTCCAAGTTCTTGACATTTTCATTTAACTAGGCAAGTCAGTTAAGAACAAATCTTATTTACAATGATGGCCTACTCCAGCCAAACCCTGACAACGCTGGGGCCAATTGTGCACCGCCCTATGGGACTCCCAATCACAGCCAGATGTGATACAGCCTGGATTTGAACCAGGTACTGTAGTGACGCCTCTTGCACTGAGATGCAGTGCCTTAGACCACTGCACAACTCGGGAGATGGACTGACCTTCATGTCTTCAAGTAATGATGGACTGTAATTTATCTTTGCTTATTTGAGCTGTTCTTGCCATAATATGGATTTGGTCTTTCACCAAACAGGGTTATCTTCTGTATACCCCCCCCCCTTACCTTGTCACAACACCACTGATTGGCTCAAACGCATTAAGGAAAGACATTCCACAAATGAACTTTTAACAAGGCACCCATGTTAATTGAAATGCATTCCAGGTGACTACCTCATGAAGCTGGTTGAGAGAATGCAAAGAGTGTGTAAAGCTGTCTTCAAGGCAAAGGGTGAAATCACTTTTTTGGGGGGGGTTACTACATGATTCCATATGTGTTTCATAGTTGTGATGTCTTCACTATTATTCTACGACGTAGGAAATAGTAAAAATAAAGAAAAACCCTTGAATGAGTCGGTGTGTCGAAACTTTTGACCGGTACTGTATATAAATATATGTACAATGGCGGCCAGTCCCAATGGCGGCCAGTCCCAATGGCGGCCAGTCCCAATGGCGGCCAGTCCCAATGGCGGCAAGTCCCAATGGCGGCCAGTCCCAATGGCGGTCAGTCCCAATGGCGGCCAGTCCCAATGGCGGCCAGTCCCAATGGCGGTCAGTCCCAATGGCGGTCAGTCCCAATGGCGGCCAGTCCCAATGGTGGCCAGTCCCAAAGGCGGCCAGTCCCAATGGCGGCCAGTCCCAATGGCGGCCAGTCCCAATGGCGGCCAGTCCCAATGGCGGTCAGTCCCAATGGCGGCCAGTCCCAATGGCGGTCAGTCCCAATGGCGGTCAGTCCCAATGGCGGCCAGTCCCAATGGCGGCCAGTCCCAGAGGCGGTCAGTCCCAATGGCGGTGAGTCCCAATGGCGGCCAGTCCCAAAGGCGGTCAGTCCCAATGGCGGTCAGTCCCAATGGCGGCCAGTCCCAATGGCGGCCAGTCCCAATGGCGGTCAGTCCCAATGGCGGTCAGTCCCAATGGCGGTCAGTGTCGTTAATACAAGGAAGGAGGATCATTTTTTTCATGAGCATGGCCTTATTATTATTACAGTATATTGGATGACTCTACTCTCATTTACAAGCATTTTGCCACACCTGCAATAAGTATGTGCTAAACACGTGTATGTGACCAATGACATTTGATTTGATTTGATTCACGTTCACCCAGTTGAACGTAACATCCATCTGTTTATGTTACTACATGATGCTCTAATGTTCTCTCTACCCATCGTGAGGTTGCTACAACCTAGCCTATGAATTCAACTTTAAAGTGTCGGTGCACAACAAGTCGAGAGGACAAATTTGAGGTGACAGACAGTGATATTCAAAAGTTTCCTTGTCCTTGATAATCGTTCATTAAAAAAAATGTGAAAACTGCCAGTTTTTTTTGTAATGATTGATTTTGCTTATCCTCCCCATTAGAAATCATAGTGCACTGTTTATGTCACCCATCCTCTTGTTTATGTATAGAATTTTCAATAATCTGGCAACCTAACCGATAGAATGAAAGGATGACATAGTATGAATAAATCAAAAATATAGTTGTTAATGAAAATGTTTCAATCATTATTTTAATTAATATGTTGGTGACAAGTTGTATAAAAGTGATAATTCTCTCGAAGCCGGTGATATATTGGCCACGGTTTGCCGGGTCCTCGACTTCCTCTCAGGCATATCAACGCCCGTGCCAATATATCCTCCAAACACCTGCTTCTCTGGCATTATCAGGGACAAGTTAACATTTGAGTAATATATGTGAGTCAGCGTGTGATGGCACAGCAGTTTGCACCCTAATGCTGGCAGGCAGCAGACATTGGCCCAGCCAGTCCCAATAGTATAAAGTGGCTTCCTCCCCTCATCTCCTTCTCTACTGCTGTCAGACAGCGGACATGGGCCCAGTCCCAATAGTATAAAGTGGCTTCCTCCCCTCGTCTCCTTCTCTACTGCTGTGAGGCAGCGGACATGGGCCCAGTCCCAATAGTATAAAGTGGCTTCCTCCCCTCATCTCCTTCTCTACTGCTGTGAGGCAGCGGACATGGGCCTAGTCCCAATAGTCTAAAGTGACTTCCTCCCCTCATCTCCTTGCCCCATCTGCTCTGATTTAAAATAAGCAAACAGGAAAGTCCCATGGGCCTTGTCCCAAATAGTCAAAGTGACTTCCTATGGGCCCCTCATCTCCTTGCCTCCATCTGCTCTGATTTAAAATAAGCAAACAGAAGAAAAAACTGGCAAATGGAAAACATACTGGCACCAAAAGAGGAAACATATGGCACCAAACAGAGGAAAACATACTGGCACCAAACAGAGGAAAACATACTGGCACAGAGGAAAACATACTGGCACCAAACAGAGGAAAACATACAGGCACCAAACAGAGGAAAACACACTGGCACCAAACAGAGGAAAACATACTGGCACCAAACAGAGGAAAACATACTGGCACCAAACAGAGGAAAACATACTGGCACAGAGGAAAACATACTGGCACCAAACAGAGGAAAACATACTGGCACCAAACAGAGGAAAACATACTGGCAAACAGAGGAAAACATACTGGCACCAAACAGAGGAAAACATACTGGCACAGAGGAAAACATACTGGCACCAAACAGAGGAAAACATACTGGCACCAAACAGAGGAAAACACACTGGCACCAAACAGAGGAAAACATACTGGCACAGAGGAAAACATACTGGCACCAAACAGAGGAAAACATACTGGCACCAAACAGAGGAAAACATACTGGCACCAAACAGAGGAAAACATACTGGCACCAAACAGAGGAAAACATACTGGCACTAAACAGAGGACAACAATCTGGCACCAAACAGAGGAAAACATACTGGCACCAAACAGAGGAAAACATACTGGCACCAAACAGAGGAAAACAATCTGGCACAGAGGAAAACATACTGGCACAGAGGAAAACATACTGGCACCAAACAGAGGAAAACATACTGGCACCAAACAGAGGAAAACATACTGGCACCAAACAGAGGAAAACATACTGGCACCAAACAGAGGAAAACATACTGGCACCAAACAGAGGAAAACAATCTGGCACCAAACAGAGGAAAACATACTGGCACCAAACAGAGGAAAACAATCTGGCACCAAACAGAGGAAAACAATCTGGCACAGAGGAAAACATACTGGCACCAAACAGAGGAAAACATATTGGCACCAAACAGAGGAAAACATACTGGCACCAAACAGAGGAAAACATACTGGCACCAAACAGAGGAAAACAATCTGGCACAGAGGAGGAAAACATACTGGCACAGAGGAAAACATACTGGCACCAAACAGAGGAAAACATACTGGCACCAAACAGAGGAAAACGTACTGACACAGAGGAAAACATACTGGCACCAAACAGAGGAAAACATACTGGCACCAAACAGAGGAAAACATACTGGCACCAAACAGAGGAAAACATACTGGCACCAAACAGAGGAAAACATACTGGCACCAAACAAAGGAAAGCATACTGGCACCAAACAGAGGAAAACATACTGGCACAGAGGAAAACATACTGCCACCAAACAGAGGAAAACATACTGGCACCAAACAGAGGAAAACATACTGGCACCAAACAGAGGAAAACATACTGGCACCAAACAGAGGAAAACATACTGGCACCAAACAAAGGAAAGCATACTGGCACCAAACAGAGGAAAACATACTGGCACAGAGGAAAACATACTGGCACCAAACAGAGGAAAACATACTGGCACCAAACAGAGGAAAACATACTGGCACCAAACAGAGGAAAACATACTGGCACCAAACAGAGGAAAAACATACTGGCACCAAACAGAGGAAAACATACTGGCACCAAACAGAGAAAAACATACTGGCACCAAACAGAGGAAAACAATCTGGCACAGAGGAAAACATACTGGCACCAAACAGAGGAAAACATACTGGCACCAAACAGAGGAAAACACACTGGCACCAAACAGAGGAAAACATACTGGCACAAAACAGAGGAAAACACACTGGCACCAAACAGAGGAAAACATACTGGCACCAAACAGAGGAAAACATACTGGCACAGAGGAAAACATACTGGCACCAAACAGAGGAAAACATACTGGCACCAAACAGAGGAAAACATACTGGCACCAAACAGAGGAAAACATACTGGCACCAAACAGAGGAAAACATACTGGCAACAAACAGAGGAAAACAATCTGGCACCAAACAGAGGAAAACATACTGGCACCAAACAGAGGAAAACATACTGGCACCAAACAGAGGAAAACAATCTGGCACAGAGGAAAACATACTGGCACCAAACAGAGGAAAACATACTGGCACCAAACAGAGGAAAACATACTGGCACCAAACAGAGGAAAACATACTGGCACCAAACAGAGGAAAACATACTGGCACCAAACAGAGGAAAACATACTGGCACAGAGGAAAACATACTGGCACCAAACAGAGGAAAACATACTGGCACCAAACAAAGGAAAAGCATACTGGCACCAAACAGAGGAAAACATACTGGCACCAAACAGAGGAAAACATACTGGCACCAAACAAAGGAAAGGCATACTGGCACCAAACAGAGGAAAACATACTGGCACAGAGGAAAACATACTGGCACCAAACAGAGGAAAACATACTGGCACAGAGGAAAACATACTGGCACCAAACAGAGGAAAACATACTGGCACCAAACAAAGGAAAACATACTGGCACCAAACAGAGGAAAACATACTGGCACCAAACAGAGGAAAACGTACTGACACAGAGGAAAACATACTGGCACCAAACAGAGGAAAACATACTGGCACCAAACAGAGGAAAACATACTGGCACCAAACAGAGGAAAACATACTGGCACCAAACAGAGGAAAACATACTGGCACCAAACAAAGGAAAGCATACTGGCACCAAACAGAGGAAAACATACTGGCACAGAGGAAAACATACTGCCACCAAACAGAGGAAAACATACTGGCACCAAACAGAGGAAAACATACTGGCACCAAACAGAGGAAAACATACTGGCACCAAACAGAGGAAAACATACTGGCACCAAACAAAGGAAAGCATACTGGCACCAAACAGAGGAAAACATACTGGCACAGAGGAAAACATACTGGCACCAAACAGAGGAAAACATACTGGCACCAAACAGAGGAAAACATACTGGCACAGAGGAAAACATACTGGCACCAAACAGAGGAAAAACATACTGGCACCAAACAGAGGAAAACATACTGGCACCAAACAGAGGAAAACATACTGGCACCAAACAGAGGAAAACAATCTGGCACAGAGGAAAACATACTGGCACCAAATAGAGGAAAACATACTGGCACCAAACAGAGGAAAACACACTGGCACCAAACAGAGGAAAACATACTGGCACAAAACAGAGGAAAACACACTGGCACCAAACAGAGGAAAACATACTGGCACCAAACAGAGGAAAACATACTGGCACAGAGGAAAACATACTGGCACCAAACAGAGGAAAACATACTGGCACCAAACAGAGGAAAACATACTGGCACCAAACAGAGGAAAACATACTGGCACCAAACAGAGGAAAACATACTGGCAACAAACAGAGGAAAACAATCTGGCACCAAACAGAGGAAAACATACTGGCACCAAACAGAGGAAAACATACTGGCACCAAACAGAGGAAAACAATCTGGCACAGAGGAAAACATACTGGCACCAAACAGAGGAAAACATACTGGCACCAAACAGAGGAAAACATACTGGCACCAAACAGAGGAAAACATACTGGCACCAAACAGAGGAAAACATACTGGCACCAAACAGAGGAAAACATACTGGCACAGAGGAAAACATACTGGCACCAAACAGAGGAAAACATACTGGCACCAAACAAAGGAAAGCATACTGGCACCAAACAGAGGAAAACATACTGGCACAGAGGAAAATATACTGGCACCAAACAGAGGAAAACATACTGGCACCAAACAGAGGAAAACATACTGGCACCAAACAGAGGAAAACACACTGGCACCAAACAGAGGAAAACACACTGGCACCAAACAGAGGAAAACATACTGGCACCAAACAGAGGAAAACATACTGGCACAGAGGAAAACATACTGGCACCAAACAGAGGAAAACATACTGGCACAGAGGAAAACATACTGGCACCAAACAGAGGAAAACATACTGGCACCAAACAGAGGAAAACATACTGGCACCAAACAGAGGAAAACAATCTGGCACCAAACAGAGGAAAACATACTGGCACCAAACAGAGGAAAACAATCTGGCACAGAGGAAAACATACTGGCACAGAGGAAAACATACTGGCACCAAACAGAGGAAAACATACTGGCACCAAACAGAGAAAAACATACTGGCACCAAACAGAGGAAAACACACTGGCACCAAACAGAGGAAAACAATCTGGCACAGAGGAAAACATACTGGCACAGAGGAAAACATACTGGCACCAAACAGAGGAAAACATACTGGCACCAAACAGAGGAAAACATACTGACACAGAGGAAAACATACTGGCACCAAACAGAGGAAAACATACTGGCACCAAACAGAGGAAAACATACTGGCACCAAACAAAGGAAAGCATACTGGCACCAAACAGAGGAAAACATACTGGCACAGAGGAAAACATACTGGCACCAAACAGAGGAAAACATACTGGCACCAAACAGAGGAAAACATACTGGCACCAAACAGAGGAAAACATACTGGCACCAAACAGAGGAAAACAATCTGGCACAGAAGAAAACATACTGGCACCAAACAGAGGAAAACATACTGGCACCAAACAGAGGAAAACACACTGGCACCAAACAGAGGAAAACATACTGGCACCAAACAGAGGAAAACACACTGGCATCAAACAGAGGAAAACATACTGGCACCAAACAGAGGAAAACATACTGGCACAGAGGAAAACATACTGGCACCAAACAGAGGAAAACATACTGGCACCAAACAGAGGAAAACATACTGGCACCAAACAGAGGAAAACATACTGGCACCAAACAGAGGAAAACATACTGGCACCAAACAGAGGAAAACAATCTGGCACCAAACAGAGGAAAACATACTGGCACCAAACGGAGGAAAACATACTGGCACCAAACAGAGGAAAACAATCTGGCACAGAGGAAAACATACTGGCACAGAGGAAAACATACTGGCACCAAACAGAGGAAAACATACTGGCACCAAACAGAGGAAAACATACTGGCACCAAACAGAGGAAAACATACTGGCACCAAACAGAGGAAAACATACTGGCACCAAACAGAGGAAAACAATCTGGCACAGAGGAAAACATACTGGCACAGAGGAAAACATACTGGCACCAAACAGAGGAAAACATACTGGCACCAAACAGAGGAAAACGTACTGGCACCAAACAGAGGAAAACATACTGGCACCAAACAAAGGAAAGCATACTGGCACCAAACAAAGGAAAACATACTGGCACAGAGGAAAACATACTGGCACCAAACAGAGGAAAACATACTGGCACCAAACAGAGGAAAACATACTGGCACCAAACAGAGGAAAACATACTGGCACCAAACAGAGGAAAACATACTGGCACCAAACAGAGGAAAACATACTGGCACCAAACAAAGGAAAACATACTGGCACCAAACAGAGGAAAACATACTGGCACAGAGGAAAACATACTGGCACAGAGGAAAACATGCTGGCACCAAACAGAGGAAAACATACTGGCACCAAACAGAGGAAAACACACTGGCACCAAACAGAGGAAAACACACTGGCACCAAACAGAGGAAAACATACTGGCACAGAGGAAAACATACTGGCACCAAACAGAGGAAAACATACTGGCACAGAGGAAAACACACTGGCACAGAAGAAAACATACTGGCACCAAACAGAGGAAAACACACTGGCACCAAACAGAGGAAAACATACTGGCACCAAACAGAGGAAAACATACTGGCACCAAACAGAGGAAAACATACTGGCACCAAACAGAGGAAAACATACTGGCACAGAGGAAAACATACTGGCACCAAACAGAGGAAAACACACTGGCACCAAACAAAGGAAAACATACTGGCACCAAACAGAGGAAAACATACTGGCACAGAGGAAAACATACTGGCACAGAGGAAAACAAACTGGCACCAAACAGAGGAAAAACACACTGGCACCAAACAGAGGAAAACATACTGGCACAGAGGAAAACACACTGGCACAGAGAAAAACATACTGGCACCAAACAGAGGAAAACTTACTGGCACCAAACAGATGAAAACACACTGGCACCAAACAGATGAAAACATACGGGCACCAAACAAAGGAAAACATACTGGCACCAAACAGAGGAAAACATACTGGCACCAAACAGAGGAAAACATACTGGCACCAAACAGAGGAAAACAATCTGGCACAGAGGAAAACATACTGGCACAGAGGAAAACATACTGGCACCAAACAGAGGAAAACATACTGGCACCAAACAGAGGAAAACGTACTGACACAGAGGAAAACATACTGGCACCAAACAGAGGAAAACATACTGGCACCAAACAGAGGAAAACATACTGGCACCAAACAGAGGAAAACATACTGGCACCAAACAGAGGAAAACATACTGGCACCAAACAAAGGAAAGCATACTGGCACCAAACAGAGGAAAACATACTGGCACAGAGGAAAACATACTGGCACCAAACAGAGGAAAACATACTGGCACCAAACAGAGGAAAACATACTGGCACCAAACAGAGGAAAACATACTGGCACCAAACAGAGGAAAACATACTGGCACCAACCAGAGGGAAAACATACTGGCACCAAACAAAGGAAAACATACTGGCACCAAACAGAGGAAAACATACTGGCACAGAGGAAAACATACTGGCACCAAACAGAGGAAAACATACTGGCACCAAACAGAGGAAAACACACTGGCACCAAACAGAGGAAAACATACTGGCACAGAGGAAAACACACTGGCACAGAAGAAAACATACTGGCACCAAACAGAGGAAAACACACTGGCACCAAACAGAGGAAAACATGCTGGCACAGAGGAAAACATACTGGCACCAAACAGAGAAAAACATACTGGCACCAAACAGAGGAAAACATACTGGCACCAAACAGAGGAAAACATACTGGCACCAAACAGAGGAAAACATACTGGCACCAAACAGAGGAAAACATACTGGCACAGAGGAAAACATACTGGCACCAAACAGAGGAAAACACACTGGCACCAAACAAAGGAAAACATACTGGCACCAAACAGTGGAAAACATACTGGCACAGAGGAAAACATACTGGCACAGAGGAAAACATACTGGCACCAAACAGAGGAAAACACACTGGCACCAAACAGAGGAAAACATACTGGCACCAAACAGAGGAAAACAATCTGGCACAGAGGAAAACATACTGGCACCAAACAGAGGAAAACATACTGGCACCAAACAGAGGAAAACACACTGGCACCAAACAGAGGAAAACACACTGGCACCAAACAGAGGAAAACATACTGGCACCAAACAGAGGAAAACACACTGGCACCAAACAGAGGAAAACATACTGGCACCAAACAGAGGAAAACATACTGGCACAGAGGAAAACATACTGGCACCAAACAGAGGAAAACATACTGGCACCAAACAGAGGAAAACATACTGGCACCAAACAGAGGAAAACATACTGGCACCAAACAGAGGAAAACATACTGGCACCAAACAGAGGAAAACAGAGGAAAAATCTGGCACAGAGGAAAACATACTGGCACAGAGGAAAACATACTGGCACCAAACAGAGGAAAACATACTGGCACCAAACAGAGGAAAACATACTGACACAGAGGAAAACATACTGGCACCAAACAGAGGAAAACATACTGGCACCAAACAGAGGAAAACATACTGGCACCAAACAGAGGAAAACATACTGGCACCAAACAGAGGAAAACATACTGGCACCAAACAATACTGGAAAGGCATACTGGCACCAAACAGAGGAAAACATACTGGCACAGAGGAAAACATACTGGCACCAAACAGAGGAAAACATACTGGCACCAAAACAGAGGAAAACATACTGGCACCAAACAGAGGAAAACATACTGGCACCAAACAGAGGAAAACACACTGGCACCAAACAGAGGAAAACACACTGGCACCAAACAGAGGAAAACACACTGGCACCAAACAGAGGAAAACATACTGGCACCAAACAGAGGAAAACATACTGGCAAACAGAGGAAAACATACTGGCACCAAACAGAGGAAAACATACTGGCACCAAACAGAGGAAAACATACTGGCACAGAGGAAAACATACTGGCACCAAACAGAGGAAAACATACTGGCACCAAACAGAGGAAAACATACTGGCACCAAACAGAGGAAAACAATACTGGCACCAAACAGAGGAAAACATACTGGCACCAAACAGAGGAAAACAATCTGGCACCAAACAGAGGAAAACAATCTGGCACAGAGGAAAACATAACACAGAGGAAAACATACTGGCACCAAACAGAGGAAAACATACTGGCACCAAACAGAGGAAAACATACTGGCACCAAACAGAGGAAAACATACTGGCACCAAACAGAGAAAACATACTGGAAAACAATCTGGCACAGAGGAAAACATACTGGCACAGAGGAAAACATACTGGCACCAAACAGAGGAAAACATACTGGCACCAAACAGAGGAAAACATACTGACACAGAGGAAAACATACTGGCACCAAACAGAGGAAAAAACATACTGGCACCAAACAGAGGAAAACATACTGGCACCAAACAGAGGAAAACATACTGGCACCAAACAGAGGAGGAAAACATACTGGCACCAAACAAAGGAAAGCATACTGGCACCAAACAGAGGAAAACATACTGGCACAGAGGAAAACATACTGGCACCAAACAGAGGAAAACATACTGGCACCAAACAGAGGAAAACATACTGGCACCAAACAGAGGAAAACATACTGGCACCAAACAGAGGAAAACATACTGGCACCAAACAGAGGAAAACATACTGGCACAGAGGAAAACATACTGGCACCAAACAGAGGAAAACATACTGGCACCAAACAGAGGAAAACATACTGGCACCAAACAGAGGAAAACATACTGGCACCAAACAGAGGAAAACAATCTGGCACAGAAGAAAACATACTGGCACCAAACAGAGGAAAACATACTGGCACCAAACAGAGGAAAACACACTGGCACCAAACAGAGGAAAACATACTGGCACCAGAGGAAAACAGCACCAAACAGAGGAAAACACACTGGCACCAAACAGAGGAAAACATACTGGCACCAAACAGCACCAAACAGGAAAACATACTGGCACAGAGGAAAACATACTGGCACCAAACAGAGGAAAACATACTGGCACCAAACAGAGGAAAACATACTGGCATCAAACAGAGGAAAACATACTGGCACCAAACAGAGGAAAACATACTGGCACCAAACAGAGGAAAACAATCTGGCACCAAACAGAGGAAAACATACTGGCACCAAACAGAGGAAAACATACTGGCACCAAACAGAGGAAAACAATCTGGCACAGAGGAAAACATACTGGCACAGAGGAAAACATACTGGCACCAAACAGAGGAAAACATACTGGCACCAAACAGAGGAAAACATACTGGCACCAAACAGAGGAAAACATACTGGCACCAAACAGAGGAAAACATACTGGCACCAAACAGAGGAAAACAATCTGGCACAGAGGAAAACATACTGGCACAGAGGAAAACATACTGGCACCAAACAGAGGAAAACATACTGGCACCAAACAGAGGAAAACGTACTGGCACCAAACAGAGGAAAACATACTGGCACCAAACAAAGGAAAGCATACTGGCACCAAACAGAGGAAAACATACTGGCACAGAGGAAAACATACTGGCACCAAACAGAGGAAAACATACTGGCACCAAACAGAGGAAAACATACTGCCACCAAACAGAGGAAAACATACTGGCACCAAACAGAGGAAAACATACTGGCACCAAACAGAGGAAAACATACTGGCACCAAACAAAGGAAAACATACTGGCACCAAACAGAGGAAAACATACTGGCACAGAGGAAAACATACTGGCACAGGGAAAACATACTGGCACCAAACAGAGGAAAACATACTGGCACCAAACAGAGGAAAACACACTGGCACCAAACAGAGGAAAACACACTGGCACCAAACAGAGGAAAACATACTGGCACAGAGAGGAAAACATACTGGCACCAAACAGAGGAAAACACACTGGCACCAAACAGAGGAAAACATACTGGCACCAAACAGAGGAAAACATACTGGCACCAAACAGAGCAAAACATACTGGCACCAAACAGAGGAAAACATACTGGCACAGAGGAAAACATACTGGCACCAAACAGAGGAAAACACACTGGCACCAAACAAAGGAAAACATACTGGCACCAAACAGAGGAAAACATACTGGCACAGAGGAAAACATACTGGCACAGAGGAAAACAAACTGGCACCAAACAGAGGAAAACACACTGGCACCAAACAGAGGAAAACACACTGGCACAGAGAAAACATACTGGCACCAAACAGAGGAAAACTTACTGGCACCAAACAGATGAAAACATACTGGCACAGAGGAAAACATACTGGCACAGAGGAAAACATACTGGCACCAAACAGAGGAAAACACACTGGCACCAAACAGAGGAAAACATACTGGCACCAAACAGAGGAAAACATGCTGGCACAGAGGAAAACATACTGGCACCAAACAGAGAAAAACATACTGGCACCAAACAGAGGAAAACAAACTGGCACCAAACAGAGGAAAACATACTGGCACCAAACAGAGGAAAACATACTGGCACCAAACAGAGGAAAACATACTGGCACAGAGGAAAACATACTGGCACCAAACAGAGGAAAACACACTGGCACCAAACAAAGGAAACACACTGGCACCAAACAGAGGAAAACATACTGGCACAGAGGAAAACATACTGGCACAGAGGAAAACATACTGGCACCAAACAGAGGAAAACATACTGGCACCAAACAAAGGAAAACATACTGGCACAGAGGAAAATATACTGGCACCAAACAGAGGAAAACATACTGGCACAGAGGAAAACATACTGGCACCAAACAGAGGAAAACATACTGGCACAGAGGAAAATATACTGGCACCAAACAGAGGAAAACATACTGGCACCAAACAGAGGAAAACATACTGGCACAGAGGAAAACATACTGGCACCAAACAGAGGAAAACGTACTGACACCAAACAAAGGAAAACATACTGACACCAAAAGAGGAAAACATACTGTCACCAAACAGAGGAAAACATACTGGCACCAAACAGAGGAAAACATACTGACACCAAACAGAGGAAAACATACTGGCACCAAACAGAGGAAAACATACTGGCACCAAACAGAGGAAAACATACTGGCACCAAACAGAGGAAAACATACTGGCACCAAACAGAGGAAAACATACTGGCACCAAACAGAGGAAAACATACTGGCACCAAACAGAGGAAAACATACTGGCACAGAGGAAAACACACTGGCACAGAGGACGGACTACTTGATCTTGTCAAATAACAATAATTTGTTGTTGTTTTCTTTTACGCTGTCCCATAAATGTTTATTTGATCTTT
Source organism: Oncorhynchus tshawytscha (assembly GCF_018296145.1). NCBI lineage: Eukaryota > Metazoa > Chordata > Actinopteri > Salmoniformes > Salmonidae > Oncorhynchus > Oncorhynchus tshawytscha. The sequence goes on along the minus strand of NC_056441.1, from coordinate 7,610,353 downwards.
ATTTAACGAGGCAAGTCAGTTAAGAACACGTTGTTAATGACCGGCCCAATGCTCAAACCACTGGGGTACCTGAATATAAGCCTCAGGTTTTTCAGGGACAACTACGTCTCAGTGTTTGCGGAGACATGGATGGATGTGATACAACAGACTGATAAAACAAAGGAGCATGCAGAGGAGTGTAGAACATGTGTTCCAAATCCCTAGTGCACTATTTTAGACCAGGGTCTATAGGGCACTATTTTAGACCAGGGTCTATGGGGCACTACTTTAGACCAGGGTCTATGGGGCACTACTTTAGACCAGGGTCTATAGGGCACTATTTTAGACCAGGGTCTATGGGGCACTACTTTAGACCAGGGTCTATGGGGCACTACTTTAGACCAGGGTCTATAGGGTAGTAGTGCACTACTTTAGACCAGGGTCTATAGGGTAGTAGTGCACTACTTTAGACCAGGGTCTATAGGGTAGTAGTGCATTACTTTAGACCAGGGTCTATAGGGTAGTAGTGCACTACTTTAGACCAGGGTCTATGGGGCACTACTTTAGACCAGGGTCTATGGGGCACTACTTTAGACCAGGGTCTATAGGGTAGTAGTGCACTACTTTAGACCAGGGTCTATAGGGTAGTAGTGCACTACTTTAGACCAGGGTCTATAGGGCACTACTTTAGACCAGGGTCTATAGGGTAGTAGTGCACTACTTTAGACCAGGGTCTATAGGGTGCCATTTGGGATGTAACCCTCTGCAGCCAGCCTATACCTTTTCTTTTGTGATTTCAGGTCAAATCATTAAGTCTGTTGGTCGAAAGACAGAGAGAGACATACATACATATATTAAGTCTGTTGGTCAAAAGACAGAGAGAGACAGACATACATATATTAAGTCTGTTGGTCAAAAGACAGAGAGAGACATACATACATATATTAAGTCTGTTGGTCAAAAGACAGAGAGAGACATACATACATATATTAAGTCTGTTGGTCGAAAGACAGAGATAGACAGGCATACATATATTAAGTCTGTTGGTTGAAAGACAGAGAGAGACAGACATACATATATTAAGTCTGTTGGTCAAAAGACAGAGAGAGACAGACATACATATATTAAGTCTGTTGGTCAAAAGACAGAGAGACAGACATACATATATTAAGTCTGTTGGTCAAAAGACAGAGAGAGACAGACATACATATATTAAGTCTGTTGGTCAAAAGACAGAGAGAGACAGACATACATATATTAAGTCTGTTGGTCAAAAGACAGAGAGACATACATACATATATTAAGTCTGTTGGTCAAAAGACAGAGAGACATACATACATATATTAAGTCTGTTGGTCGAAAGACAGAGAGAGACATACATACATATATTAAGTCTGTTGGTCAAAAGACAGAGATAGACAGGCATACATATATTAAGTCTGTTGGTCAAAAGACAGAGAGAGACATACATACATATATTAAGTCTGTTGGTCAAAAGACAGAGAGACATACATACATATATTAAGTCTGTTGGTCAAAAGACAGAGAGACAGACATACATATATTAAGTCTGTTGGTCAAAAGACAGAGAGAGACAGACATACATATATTAAGTCTGTTGGTCAAAAGACAGAGATAGACAGGCATACATATATTAAGTCTGTTGGTCGAAAGACAGAGAGAGACATACATACATATATTAAGTCTGTTGGTCAAAAGACAGAGAGAGACATACATACATATATTAAGTCTGTTGGTCGAAAGACAGAGAGAGACAGACATACATATATTAAGTCTGTTGGTTGAAAGACAGACATACATATATTAAGTCTGTTGGTTGAAAGACAGAGAGAGACAGACGTTGAAAGACAGACACAGCCCAAATGTAGCAGTTTGCTGTTTGTGTTAACAGCAGAGCTGCAAGTTGTCCAGGGAGCACTTGTGGAGGTGCAGCTGGTGGGCATATTGTAGGCAGGGTGGCTCATGGTTTATTCAAAGGCTCACACAGTGTTATTGTACATAGATACACTGTCTTATAGTAGTGCTGGATCTTACATTTACATCATTTAGCAGTCCATCTTATCTAGAGCCACAACAGTAGTGAGTGCAAACCTTTAATTGGCACTGGTCCCACATGGGAATTGAACCCTCAACCCTGGCATTACATGTGCCATGCACTACCATCTGAGCCACACACACACACCTGCTCACAGCACTCTCGTATTTCTCATCTAAAACAATCTAAGCTTATCCAATCAACAAAAACACATTTATTTATTTGTGGATTATCAAACATTAAAGTAGCTTCATTTAATCTCTTGACATGTAATCGTTTATAATGATATTCACTTTGGAGCTCATCACTGAACAGGCTCCTCATCATTTTGGAGATGTCAACCTTTAACCCCCCTCCCCAAAATTCAGTTTTCTCTTGTTTTTAGTTTTTCCAGGTTTCTGTTTTCCTCTGGGGTTTTTTTTCTTCGGGTTTTGCTCTCAATCACACTCTAATAGGACAATTTATGAGGTGTGGGAAAATCGAGGAAATGTAGATTTTCTTCCGTGTAGTTCCACTATAATACCAGTGTGCGCCTAGCAAGAGACTGTTGTTTAGTGATGTTTTTCTCGCACACCTGTGTTGGTAGAGACAGCTAAACAAATACCCACTGGATTGATTAACAATAATCAGGATCTCATTCTGTGAGGTAAGCTCATTTATCTACGAGAAGACTTTTCATTAGCGTCATCGCTAACGGCTACACCACTCATTTTTGTGTTCAACACTCTACAACAAAGCTTTCTTAGTTTCCAACAAACTTTCTCTGCCTTTTTTACCCTGTTCTGAACACCTCCAAAACAAAGGTCATTTGGTGTGGTAAGAAGAATGTCTGTGGGTGGAGCTATGGCTGGATAGGTCTGTGGGTGGAGTTATGACTGGATAGGTCTGTGGGCGGGGTTATGACTGGATAGGTCTGTGGGTGGAGTTATGTCTGGATAGGTCTGTGGGTGGAGTTATGGCTGGATAGGTCTGTGGGTGGAGTTATGGCTGGATAGGTCTGTGGGTGGAGTTATGACTGGATAGGTCTGTGGGCGGGGTTATGACTGGATAGGTCTGTGGGCGGGGTTATGACTGGATAGGTCTGTGGGTGGAGTTATGACTGTATAGGTCTGTGGGTGGAGTTATGTCTGGATAGGTCTGTGGGTGGAGCTATGGCTGGATAGGTCTGTGGGCGGAGTTATGTCTGGATAGGTCTGTGGGCGGAGTTATGACTGGATAGGTTTGTGGGCGGGGTTATGGCTGGATAGGTCTGTGGGTGGAGTTATGACTGGATAGGTCTGTGGGTGGAGTTATGTCTGGATAGGTCTGTGGGCGGGGTTATGGCTGGATAGGTCTGTGGGTGGAGTTATGACTGGATAGGTCTGTGGGTGGAGTTATGACTGGATAGGTCTGTGGGTGGAGTTATGACTGGATAGGTCTGTGGGCGGGGTTATGACTGGATAGGTCTGTGGGCGGGGTTATGACTGGATAGGTCTGTGGGTGGAGTTATGACTGTATAGGTCTGTGGGTGGAGTTATGTCTGGATAGGTCTGTGGGCGGGGTTATGACTGGATAGGTCTGTGGGTGGAGCTATGGCTGGATAGGTCTGTGGGCGGAGTTATGTCTGGATAGGTCTGTGGGCGGAGTTATGACTGGATAGGTCTGTGGGCGGGGTTATGGCTGGATAGGTCTGTGGGTGGAGTTATGACTGGATAGGTCTGTGGGTGGAGTTATGTCTGGATAGGTCTGTGGGCGGGGTTATGGCTGGATAGGTCTGTGGGTGGAGTTATGACTGGATAGGTCTGTGGGTGGAGTTATGTCTGGATAGGTCTGTGGGCGGGGTTATGACTGGATAGGTCTGTGGGCGGGGTTATGACTGGATAGGTCTGTGGGTGGAGTTATGACTGTATAGGTCTGTGGGTGGAGTTATGTCTGGATAGGTCTGTGGGCGGGGTTATGACTGGATAGGTCTGTGGGCGGGGTTATGACTGGATAGGTCTGTGGGCGGGGTTATGACTGGATAGGTCTGTGGGCGGGGTTATGACTGGATAGGTCTGTGGGTGGAGTTATGACTGTATAGGTCTGTGGGTGGAGTTATGTCTGGATAGGTCTGTGGGCGGGGTTATGACTGGATAGGTCTGTGGGTGGAGTTATGACTGGATAGGTCTGTGGGCGGGGTTATGACTGGATAGGTCTGTGGGTGGAGTTATGACTGTATAGGTCTGTGGGTGGAGTTATGTCTGGATAGGTCTGTGGGCGGGGTTATGACTGGATAGGTCTGTGGGCGGGGTTATGACTGGATAGGTCTGTGGGCGGGGTTATGACTGGATAGGTCTGTGGGCGGGGTTATGACTGGATAGGTCTGTGGGCGGGGTTATGACTGGATAGGTCTGTGGGCGGGGTTATGACTGGATAGGTCTGTGGGCGGGGTTATGACTGGATAGGTCTGTGGGTGGAGTTATGACTGGATAGGTCTGTGATCGGGGTTATGACTGGATAGGTCTGTGGGTGGAGTTATTCTTCCCACAGGTGTGATTACTACCTCTGAGGGTTTAGAGCCCCTGGTGTCCTGGCTAAATTCCCAATCTGACCCTTAAACCGTCACCTAATAATCCCCAGTTTACAATTGTCTCATTCATCCCCTCCTCTCCCCTGTAACTATTCCCCAGGTCGTTGCTGCAAATGAGAATGTGTTCTCAGTCAACTTACCTGGTAAAATAACAGATAAATAAATCAAATAAAAAGAGCTTCAGGTAGTCACCTCATATAAGTACTTGGGAGTCTGGCGAGACGGTACACTGTCCTTCTCTCAGCACATATCAAAGCTGCAGGCTAAAGTTAAATCTAGACTTGATTTCCTCTATCGTAATCGCTCCTTTTTCACCCCCGCTGCCAAACGAACCCTGATTCAGATGACCATCCTACCCATGCTAGATTACGGAGACGTAATTTATCGTTCGCCAGGTAAGGGTGCTCTCGAGCGGCCAGATGTTCTTTACCATTCGGCCATCAGATTTGCCACCAATGCTCCTTATAAGACACATCACTGCACTCTATACTCCTCTGTAAACGGGTCATCTCTGTATACCCATCGCAAGACCCACTGGCTGATGCTTATTTATAAAACCCTCTTAGGCCTCATTCCCCCCTATCTGAGGTATCTACTGCAGCCCTCATCCTCCACATACAACAGCCGTTCTGCCAGTAACATTCTGTTAAAGGTCCCCAAAGCGCACACATCCCTGGGTCGCTCATCTTTTCAGTTTGCTGCAGCTAGCGACTGGAACGAGCTGCAACAAACACTCTAACTGGACCGTTTTATCTCAATCTCTTCATTCAAAGACTCAATGGGGCGGCAGGGTAGCCTAGTGGTTAGAGCGGTGGACTAGTACCTTAAAGTTGTAAGTTCAAACCCCCGAGCTGACAAGGTATAAATCTCTCGTTCTGCCCCTGAACAGGCAGTTAACCCACTGTTCCTAGGCCATCATTGAAAATAAGAATTTGTTCTTAACTGACTTGCGTAGTTAAATAAATTAAAAATCATGGACACTCTTACTGACAGTTGTGGCTGCTTTGTGTGATGTATTGTTGTCTCTACCTTTGTGCTGTTGTCTGTGCCCAATAATGTTTGTACTGTGACCATGTTGTGTTGTTACCATGCTGTGTTGTTACCATGCTGTGTTGTCAAGTTGTGTTGCTGCCATGTTATGTTGTTGTCTTAGGTCTCTCTTTATATAGTGTTGTCTCTCTTGTCGTGACGTGTGTTCTGTCCTATATTTTAATTTAATCACAGCCCCCCGTCCCCCGCAGGAGGCCTTTGGTAGGGCCGTCGTGGTAAATAAGAATTTGTTCTTAACTGACTCGCCCTAGTTAAATAAAGGTAAAATAAAATAAAAAACATCTGCATACTAACACTCCTATTCTGTTTGGTCTGATCTGAATGTTCATGAGCAACTGGAAAAGATTAGATGCACAATGTTTATGATCAATGTCTCTTATCTGTTTCTCCTGCGGCTCATTTCAGCCATTCATCCAGTAATAAGTTCATACATTCTATTTTGTTCCAAGTGGACTCCAGTGGGAATCAAACCCACAACCCTGCTGTTGCAAGTACCCTGGTGTTGTTAGTACCCTGCTGTTGTAAGTACCCTGGTGTTGTTAGTACCCTGGTGTTGTTAGTACCCTGGTGCTGTTAGTACCCTGGTGTTGTTAGTACCCTGGTGTTGTTAGTACCCTGGTGTTGTTAGTACCCTGGTGTTGTTAGTACCCTGCTGTTGTAAGTACCCTGCTGTTGTTAGTACCCTGGTGTTGTTAGTACCCTGGTGTTGTTAGTACCCTGCTGTTGTAAGTACCCTGGTGTTGTTAGTACCCTGGTGTTGTTAGTACCCTGCTGTTGTAAGTACCCTGGTGTTGTTAGTACCCTGGTGTTGTTAGTACCCTGCTGTTGTAAGTACCCTGGTGTTGTTAGTACCCTGGTGTTGTTAGTACCCTGCTGTTGTTAGTACCCCGGTGTTGTTAGTACCCTGGTGTTGTAAGTACCCTGCTGTTGTAAGTACCCTGCTGTTGTAAGTACCCTGCTGTTGTAAGTACCCTGCTGTTGTTAGTACCCTGGTGTTGTTAGTACCCTGGTGTTGTTAGTACCCTGGTGTTGTTAGTACCCTGCTGTTGTTAGTACCCTGCTGTTGTTAGTACCCTGCTGTTGTTAGTACCCTGCTGTTGTTAGTACCCTGGTGTTGTTAGTACCCTGCTGTTGTAAGTACCCTGCTGTTGTAAGTACCCTGCTGTTGTAAGTACCCTGCTGTTGTAAGTACCCTGCTGTTGTAAGTACCATGCTCTACCATCTGAGCCACACAGGCTCATCCTCCCTGGTTTTGCCTGCCTTTTCCAAATGATCCCAAGCCCCTAGACTCTTTGATAAACGTCATGTCCGAGAAGTAGGTCTCATTCCCCAGGGAAAGAGAAGAGAGGGAACAAGAGAGGGAATGAGAGAGAGGTGTCATTCCCTAGGGAAAGAGCAGAGAGGGAATGAGAGAGAGGTGTCATTCCCTAGGGAAAGAGCAGAGAGGGAATGAGAGAGAGGTGTCATTCCCTAGGGAAAGAGAAGAGAGGGAACAAGAGAGGGAATGAGAGAGAGGTGTCATTCCCTAGGGAAAGAGCAGAGAGGGAATGAGAGAGAGGTGTCATTCCCTAGGGAAAGAGAAGAGAGGGAATGAGAGAGAGGTGTCATTCCCTAGGGAAAGAGAAGAGAGGGAATGAGAGAGAGGTGTCATTCCCTAGGGAAAGAGAAGAGAGGGAACAAGAGAGGGAATGAGAGAGAGGTGTCATTCCCTAGGGAAAGAGCAGAGAGGGAATGAGAGAGAGGTGTCATTCCCTAGGGAAAGAGAAGAGAGGGAATGAGAGAGAGGTGTCATTCCCTAGGGAAAGAGAGAGAGGGAATGAGAGAGAGGTGTCATTCCCTAGGGGAAAGAAGAGAGGGAACAAGAGGGAATGAGAGAGAGGTCTCATTACGCAGGGAAAGAGAAGAGAGGGAACAAGAGGGAATGAGAGAGAGGTGTCATTAACCAGGGACAGAGAAGAGAGGGAACAAGAGGGAATGAGAGAGAGTTGTCATTAACCAGGGACAGAGCAGAGAGGGAACAAGAGGGAATGAGAGAGAGGTGTCATTAACCAGGGACAGAGCAGAGAGGGAACAAGAGGGAATGAGCGAGAGGTGTCATTAACCAGGGACAGAGAAGAGAGGGAACAAGAGAGGGAATGAGAGAGAGGTGTCATTAACCAGGGACAGAGAAGAGAGGGAACAAGAGGGAATGAGAGAGAGGTGTCATTAACCAGGGACAGAGCAGAGAGAGAACAAGAGGGAATGAGAGAGAGGTGTCATTAACCAGGGACAGAGAAGAGAGGGAACAAGAGGGAATGAGAGAGAGGTGTCATTAACCAGGGACAGAGAAGAGAGGGAACAAGAGGGAATGAGAGAGAGGTGTCATTAACCAGGGACAGAGAAGAGAGGAAACAAGAGAGGGAATGAGAGCGGGAAGGACCGTCAATCTCATTCCCACTTGGAACATTCCCTAGGGATAGAGAAGATGGGGAATGAGATGTCAGTCTCATTTCTTAGGGACAGAGAAGAGGAAACGAAAGAGAGAATGAGAGAGGTGCCTATCTTATTCCTTACGGACATAAAACAAGAGGGAATGAGAGAGGAAAGGAGATGTCAATCTCATTCTCTAGGGACAGAGAAGAGAGGGAAGGAGATGTCAGTCTCATTCTCTAGGGACAGAGAAGAGAGGGAAGGAGATGTCAATCTCATTCTCTAGGGACAGAGAAGAGGGAAGGAGATGTCAGTCTCATTCCCTAGGGATAGAGAAGAGAGGGAATGAGATGTCAGTCTCATTCCCTAGGGATAGAGAAGAGATGGAATGAGATGTCAGTCTCATTCCTTAGGGACATAAAACAAGACGGATTGAGAGCGGGAAGGAGATATCAGTCTCATTTCTTAGGGATAGAGAAGAGAGGGAATGAGATGTCAGTCTCATTTCTTAGGGACAGAGAAGAGATGGAACGAGAGAGGGAACGAGAGAGGGAATGGGAAAGAGCACAGAGGACAAAACAAGCCCAGACAATCACAGAGAAATAAAAAAAGATGAAATACAGTCATAATTCAACTCTGCTATCGGCTCTGTGCACCAAACCTGTCTCTCTTCACACTAAATGGGCTTCTCTGTGACCAGGCAAGACGCCGCTCTACTGATAAACCTTCCAGGAGAGCCGCTGTGGGCCGCAGTTTCATTATTTTACACTGATAGTAAATCAGAGGTTGTTCCCCAGCCTCCTCCATTATGGATCTATTATCTCTGGCTGCAGTAAAGGCCTTGTGTTAGAATGAACCTGAAACAATGGGAGGGCAGTAAACAGGAAGAATTAACTGTGTTTGGACATGAACCAAAATGACCTCATTTTAGGATGTCCTTGATGTATTTGTTTTTCATTTAGGTTTAGGATTAATGGTAATTTAGGTTAAGGATTTTAATGGTAAATTAGGTTCAGGTTGAATGGTAATTAAAAGGGTAAAGGATTTGCTTTGAAGGGAGAAGCACTAGTCTGGGTACCAGTCTGTTTAGCTAACATTCCACTCCATGTACCCTGTGTCATATACCAGTCTGTTTGGCTAACATTCCACTCCATGTACCCTGTGTCATATACCAGTCTGTTTGGCTAACATTCCACTCCATGTACCCTGTGTCATATACCAGTCTGTTTAGCTAACATTCCACTCCATGTACCCTGTGTCATATACCAGTCTGTTTGGCTAACATTCCACTCCATGTACCCTGTGTCATATACCAGTCTGTTTAGCTAACATTCCACTCCATGTACCCTGTGTCAAATACCAGTCTGTTTAGCTAACATTCCACTCCATGTACCCTGTGTCATATACCAGTCTGTTTAGCTAACATTCCACTCCATGTACCCTGTGTCAAATACCAGTCTGTTTAGCTAACATTCCACTCCATGTACCTTGTGTCATATACCAGTCTGTTTGGCTAACATTCCACTCCATGTACCCTGTGTCATATACCAGTCTGTTTGGCTAACATTCCACTCCATGTACCCTGTGTCATATACCAGTCTGTTTAGCTAACATTCCACTCCATGTACCCTGTGTCATATACCAGTCTGTTTGGCTAACATTCCACTCCATGTACCCTGTGTCATATACCAGTCTGTTTAGCTAACATTCCACTCCATGTACCCTGTGTCATATACCAGTCTGCTTAGCTAACATTCCACTCCATGTACCCTGTGTCATATACCAGTCTGTTTAGCTAACATTCCACTCCATGTACCCTGTGTCATATACCAGTCTGCTTAGCTAACATTCCACTCCATGTACCCTGTGTCATATACCAGTCTGTTTAGCTAACATTCCACTCCATGTACCCTGTGTCATATACCAGTCTGTTTAGGATGACAGTAGTAGCACGGAGTGTAATGATAGCTAAACAAACTGGTACCCAGACTAGAGAAGCACAATCTGGCCACAATATTGTGGTCCTTCGAGCTGGATACGTCCGTGGGCGGGGTTATGAGCAGATAGGTTTATGGGCGGGGTCATGACTGGATAGGTCTGTGGGCGGGGTTATGAGCGGATAGGTTTGTGGGCGGGGTTATGACTGGATAGGTCTGTGGGCGGGGTTATGAGTGGATAGGTTTGTGGGCGGGGTTATGACTGGATAGGTCTGTGGGCGGGGTTATGACTGGATAGGTCTGTGGGCGGGGTTTTGAGTGGATACGTCTGTGGGCGGGGTTATGAGCGGATAGATTTGTGGGCGGGGTTATGACTGGATTGGTCTGTGGGCGGGGTTATGAGCGGATAGGTTTGTGGGCGGGGTTATGACTGGATAAGTCTGTGGGCGGGGTTATGACTGGATACGTCTGTGGGCGGGGTTATGAGTGGATAGGTTTGTGGGCGGGGTTATGACTGGATAGGTCTGTGGGCGGGGTTATGAATGGATAGGTCTGTGGGCGGGGTTATGACTGAATAGGTCTGTGGGCGGGGTTATGACTGGATAGGTCTGTGGGTGGAGTTATGACTGGATTGGTCTGTGGGCGCGGTTATGACTGCATACGTCTGTGGGTGGAGTTATGACTGGAAGGCTGAATACTCCCTGAATCTTCCTAACAGAATCAAAACTAATCGGTAGCAGTACCCTCACAAGGAAAACCTCAGCTGGACCAGAGAGGTGGCATTGGTCCTATGTGGCTCAGTTGGTCGACTTGGGACATTTCAACATTTGAGTTGTGGGTTCGATTCCCGCAGTGGCCAACTATATGAAAAAGCATCCCTAAATTGCTTGGGATAAACTAGTCTCCTTGATGGTATGTTATTCTCTCTCTGAGCTAGGGCCCAGAGTTTTCCTCTAAATAGAACCCTATTCCCTCTAAATAGAACCCTATTACCTCCAAATAGAACCCTATTCCCTCCAAATAGAACCCTATTCCCTATTCCCTCCGAATAGAACCCTATTCCCTCCAAATAGAACCCTATTCCCTCTAAATAGAACCCTATTCCCTCTAAATAGAACCCTATTCCCTCTAAATAGAACCCTATTCCCTCCAAATAGAACCCTATTCCCTCTAAATAGAACCCTATTCCCTCTAAATAGAACCCTATTCCCTCCAAATAGAACCCTATTCCCTCTAAATAGAACCCTATTCCCTCTAAATAGAACCCTATTCCCTCTAAATAGAACCCTATTCCATCCAAATAGAACCCTATTCCCTCCAAATAGAACCCTAATCCCTTTGTAGTGCACTAGTTTTGACCAGGGCCCAAGGCTCTGTTCAAAAGCCCTGGTCATGTTTAATTGACAGGTTTTTAAATGACAGGTGCTTAATTGACAGGTGTTTAAATGACAGGTGTTTAAATAACAGGTCCTCTAAAATTCCAAGCCTTTGTTTTCAGATGGTCATACCGTGGATCATTTAGCTATTCCATTTAGAAATGTAAGCATAGATTTATTTAATACAACTTTTATTTGATAAAAAAAAAATAGTACATTTGACCTTCACTATTAGAGCTCATAGACAGGCATTGACTAACACATTCACACGAGTTACCTTCAGACGAGTCACATGACACACCGTCGTGTTCGCGAGAGTCTTATATTTCCATAGAATGGTCATAATAGGCCAAACTGTTTGGACGGCTACCGACGTTTTGGCGAGAAGACCGATTTTCAGAATGTCTCATGGGTCGGACCAACACAACTGTAGCTCTGACACCTTTCACACTGATGTACTTTAGTACAACACACTGATGTACTTTAGTACAACACACTGATGTACTTTAGTACAACTCACTGATGTACTTTTATTACTTTGTTAACCTTTTTAATGTTCTCATACAGGCTTCTGAGACAGATTGTTCCAGTACAGTACAGTAACAACACAGTACATCTACTATCATTTCTATTAAACACAAACATAGAAATGCTTCAGAAAAAAATACATACAGATGATTTATTTTTTGCCATTGCAGGTTTTAACAACAAACAAAAAAAAACAAGAAAAGTAGAATTACAGTACTCAATACAATATGTTACTGTAAACTCACGGAAACAAAAATAATTACAGTAATATTACAGTGTTGTAAAGGGATGGATCCCACCTTGTGTTAGGGTCTGGCCACACCACCTCATAAGCAATTTATTTTTAAATTATACTAGGCAAGTTAGATAAGATCAAATTCTTATTTTCAATGACGGCCTAGGAACAGTGGGTTAACTGCCTTGTTCAGGGAAGAACAACAGAATTTTACCTTGTCAGCTCAGGGATTCAATCTTGCAACCTTTCGGTTTCAAGTCTAATGCTCTAACCACTAGGCTACCTGCCGCAATATCATCCCTGGCTAGGCAACGGGGAAATATCGCCCCGGACTGACCCCACCTCAATGTCTCCACATGCCTCTTCCATTTCTTCCAGAAGAGGCAGGCGGGCATGTGGTTGGCGGTCATACACTTTCCAACACCAAGCCGAAAATAATTCCTCAATCGGATTGAGAAATGGGGAGTAAAGGGGGCAAGTATACAACTGTGAAGTTATTGTGGTTGGTGAACCAGTCCCTGACCAGAGCAGCCCGGTGGAAACTAACACTATCCCAGATGACAACAGACCTGGGCTGCTCTGGTCCGTCCTGTACAACTACATTATGTAGTGCATCCAGAGATATGATTATGTGTTGCAGTATTGTAGGGACCGAGGTCGGCATGGTGATGCATCCAGAAATATGATTATGTGTTGCAGTATTGTAGGGGCCGAGGTCGGCATGGTGATGCATCCAGAAATATGATTATGTGTTGCAGTATTGTAGGGACCGAGGGTGGCATGGTGATGGAGAACTCCTGGCAGACTAACGGCAGCACACAAGGTGATACACCCCCCCGCGCAGCCCAGAGACATTCACAACGGCTCTTTGTCCTATAGCATGTCGTTCCCGACGCCTGGTTTTAGCTAGATTGAATCCAGCTTCATCGATGAAAATGACCTCATGAGGCAGCTGCATCAACGTCCAGGACTCTCTGGAACAGAACATGCAAACACTTTAAACACACTGTACCGGGAATATGGTGTAACTCAAAACACAGGACTACAATGTCTACATTTACACACAAGGATGGGGGTGGGGGGTGGGTTGGTTGCAGACACATTCAGTCAAAACTACAAGCTACAAGCCACCTAGGTCACATACTGCTTTGTCTGAATGCATCTATGCAGTGCCAATAGGACACAATCCACTGCCATCACTGTATTACAGTATCGTACAGTGACGCCTACTTGCACGTCGTCATAGCGAAGGTCTTTGACTCCAACACTGTTCCTCTCAAATGGAATCCCGTTCACTGAGGAGCGTAGACCTAATATTGTAGGACGACATCGTATTGTACTGTGATGCAGATTGATGTGCAACAATTACGTAGGTACAGTCTAGTGTAGAAAGTTGAAGACATACCTGTTCTCCAGTCTAAATGTCCGTATTATGGATGCTACCATGTAGCGACTCAGGTTGGGATGGACGCTCTGCTCCCCTCATCGCCAGGCCGTGATTTATGACACGGTCCACCAAAGTGGCCCTAACGTTGTCAGAAATATGTCTCCGTCTATTTCCTGGTCCCCTTCTTTGTCCTCGTCGTCGTCCTCCTCCTCCTCTCTCTCATCCTCTTCCTCTCGCTCTCACTGCCTCCATGTTTGTAAAGTTCTCACCAAAGAGGTGATCTTACCTGAGGTCCATTTGTAGTGCTGAGGCTCAGACTAATTGGTGTTAAATTACTGTATAAGTGTTTTCGTGTGTGTGTGTGTGTGTGTGTGTGTGTGTGTGTGTGTGTGTGTGTGTGTGTGTGTGTGTGTGTGTGTGTGTGTGTGTGTGTGTGTGTGTGTGTGTGTGTGGGTGTTTGTGTGTGTGTGTGGGTGGGTGGGTGGGTGGGTGTTGCCAATTTCAGGTATGTTTTGTATTTTGAGTAGAAGTGTTTTCCCAATGATTGCAAGAGATTTAACTCTTGAAAGAAGTGTCTAATGTAACAAACAGTGTGTCGTGTTTTGCAAGGTGTGTTGTAGAATTGTAAACAAAGTGCAAAGCAGAAAATATGATTGTTGTTTTGGTGCCTTTGTTTAAGGCATAGTTACACAAGTTAAGGGTTTGATGCTTTTATTTAAGAACCGTATTCCCTCTAGAACCCTATTCCCTGTAGAACCCTATTCCCTCTAGAACCCCATTCCCTCTAGAACCCTATTCCCTATAGAACCCCATTCCCTCTAGAACCCCATTCCCTCTAGAACCCTATTCCCTCTAGAACCCTATTCCCTCTAGAACCCTATTCCCTCTAGAACCCCATTCCCTCTAGAACCCTATTCCCTCTAGAACCCCATTCCCTCTAGAACCCTATTCCCTCTAGAACACCATTCCCTCTAGAACCCTATTCCCTCTAGAACCCCATTCCCTCTAGAACCCTATTCCCTCTAGAACCCTATTCCCTCTAGAACCCTATTCCCTCAAAAACTGTATTCTTATTGACGATGAAAGACAAACTGGCAAATATATTTTAAAAAACACAAACAACTTCTACGTAACGTCCCCCAGGGCCAAAAGGGAGCCAGCCGTGTTATAGCCTCAGATAAGGGGAAATGTGAATTAGAATGATGAGATTTATTATACACACACCCAGATAGATTTTATTACCCTGAAATGCCTGGGAGACGTGTGTGTGTAAGACAAGCATTAATCAAAATGGTATTTCTCTGCAAGGTTAAGTTGCCCCTTACTATTTCCCATCGCCACTGGCAACAGAAGCTCCGTTTATACCTGGTACTAGCACGCATCCTTTGTCCTTATATTGTCCACATTCTGATTGGGCCACTTTTTCCAGACAGGTGTAGACGATTTAAAAGACACGTTGTGATCTGTGTCAGAGTCGTGTGTGTATAGGTGGCAGGGAAGTCAGGCGCAGGAGAGTCAAACGGAGTGTAAAATGGAGTGGAAATGTCCACGTAACATGCTCCATAACACTAAATAGAAAAATGAATATGAACAAATATGGGTTCGAAGACCCGTCGTGCACCTATACAACAAAAACACTACACTGACAATAAACAATCTCTGACAAAGACATGAGGGGAAACAGAGGGTTAAATACACAACAGGTAATGAATGGGATTGAAAACAGGTGTGTGGGAAGACAAGACAAAACCAATGGAAAATGAAAAATGGATCAATGATGGCTAGAAGACCGGTGACGTCGACCGCCGAGCCCCGCCCGAACAAGGAGAGGCAACGACTGATTGTGATCAGATCTTCCTCTTACCACCTCAGGGAACCCATTGTGTCTGGATATGTTACAAGTGTAGACGGATCTGGACAGAGAAACCATTTAAATCATCACGATCCTGCCTTCTGAAATCATTGACAGGTGGCACCATTGACTTTATGCCATAAATATGTGTATTATAATATTATTTTGAAAGAATAGCCGTCAAATTATTTGCATATATGGGGGGCCTGGAAATTAGTTCTCAATGTGGAAACAGTGGACGGATGTGAGACATATTTTATTACCTTGTGTAGACATATGTCTGAAAATGTGGACACAATCAGAATATTTCATTACATAGGATAATGTTAGATCATTGCGAACAAAATTCGAATCAAATGTTATTAGTCACATGCTCCGAATACAACCGGGAAACTTAACCCACAATGCAGTTGTAAAAAAAATACTTCTCTGAAAAATAAAAGTTTTTAAAAAAAGTTTAGAAAATGAAGTGAATGAAACAAAACCAAAGACATTAACATTAAACATTACACACGCAAAAGGGTTCAAGAGAATAACAACGTTTTAAATATTATAATATTAGCGGTTAAAGCGATCATTTGTGGATTTTGGCAATTAATCCCTTTATCTACTTCCCAAAAGTCAGATGAACCATTTTGACGTGTCTACATGCAGTTTGCTGCTGGGATTGAATACAAATCATGTTTAATCAATTGAGTTTACCACAGGTGGACTCCAAGTTGTCGAAACATCTCAAGGATGATCAATAGAAGCAGAATGCACCTGAGCTCAATTTCGAGTCTCATAGCAAAGGGTCTGAATACTTATGTACATATGGTATTTCTGTTTTTATTTCACTTTTATACTTACACTACCGCTCAAAAGTTTTAGAACACCTACTCATTCAGGGGTTTTTCTTTATTTTTTACTATTTTCTACATTGTAGAATAATAGTGAAGGCATCAAAACTATGAAATAACACATATGGAATCATGTAGTAACCAAAAAATGTGCAAACAAATCAAAATATATTTAATATTTTTTAGATGCTCTTGGAATGAAAATAAGGTTTTTCTTTTTATTATGGGGTATTATGGGGTATTGTGGGTTATTGTGGGGTATTATGGGGTATTGTGGGGTATTATGGGGTATTATGGGGTATTATGGGGTATTGTGGGGTATTATGGGGTATTGTGGGGTATTGTGGGGTATTATGGGGTATTGAGAGTAGATTTGAATTGAATCCATTTTAGAATAAGGCTGTAATGTAACAAAAGGTGTGAAAAGGGGAGGGGTCTGAATAGTTTCCCGAATGCAGAGTATTTAGCCATATAAAAAAAAATCAAGAGAATATATGATATATGATACTGCCAATAAAAGCAAGCAATACTACAAACATCAAGTAATTGAAAGTTATTCATAAATCCAAGATCAAACTTCAAATAATGAGCTGTTTTCCACCAACTGAATTGTATCGAGTCGCAAAACAATTATTTTGTATTGTTTTTGAAAGTCTCAATAATCACGCGTTCTAACCTTCCGGACTTGCAAACGTGATCCAACAGCCGGGTTTTCTTTCTGCATGTCCATGCTCTTCAAATGAGATCCAGCAGCCGGGTTTTCTTTCCGCATATTCTTGCTCTTCAAATGTGAATCTGACCTTACTGATGGACGGGTTACCTGTGACTGTCAATCTGCTCCCTCAAATCCTAAACTCCTCCCTGCATGTCCTCCTCTGGCATTCACAGAGCGGTATGCCAAGCTATTTCATTGTTTTCTGTGCCCGTAAGAAAGCGACTCTAGTTTCCGTACCTGGGCAGAGAGAAGCACTCATTGTCATCCAATGAAATATCCTTTCCTTTCATATCCAGGCTCTTTCTAACGTTGAGTCTTCAGCTACCACTAGACAATGGAACTGTGTGTGTGTGTGTGTGTGTGTGTGTGTGTGTGTGTGTGTGTGTGTGTGTGTGTGTGTGTGTGTGTGTGACTGTGTGTGTGTGTGTGTGTGACTGTGTGTGTGTGTGTGTGTGTGTGTGTGTGTGTGTGTGTGTGTGTGTGTGTGTGTGTGTGTGTGTGTGTGTGTGTGTGTGTGTGACTGTGTGTGTGTGTGTGTGTGACTGTGTGTGTGTGTGTGTGTGTGTGTGTGTCCACAGTAATGTGTAAACTCAATAGAGTGAGCAAATGTGTTTATGAATCATCTGCCCCCATGGTGTTATTGGGACCTGCCAAACTGCAAAATAGACAAAATGCTCAATAGACTGTTTGGGTGACTGCCATCTCATCCATCCTTCTCAGAGTGTGTGTGTGTGTGTGTGTGTGTGTGTGTGTGTGTGTGTGTGTGTGTGTGTGTGTGTGTGTGTGTGTGTGTGTGTGTGTGTGTGTGTGTGTGTGTGTGTGTGTGTGTGTGTGTGTGTGTATGTGTGTGTGTGTGTGTGTGTGTGTGTGTGTGTGTGTGTGTGTGTGTGTGTGTGTGTGTGTGTGTGTGTGTGTGTGTGTGTCTGTGTGTGTGTGTGTGTGTGTGT
>NC_056441.1:7579995-7584995 GCF_018296145.1 Oncorhynchus tshawytscha | reverse complement strand
ACTCCAGATGAGTGAGGGGAAGGTGTTGTTTATTGACAGTGTTTCTACTCCAGATGAGAGAGGGGGAAGGTGTTGTTTATTGACAGTGTTTCTACTCCAGATGAGAGAGGGGGAAGGTGTTGTTTATTGACAGTGTTTCTACTCCAGATGAGTGAGGGGGGGAAGGTGTTTATTGACAGTGTTTCTACTCCAGATGAGTGAGGGGGAAGGTGTTTATTAACAGTGTTTCTACTCCAGATGAGTGAGGGGGAAGGTGTTGTTTATTAACAGTGTTTCTACTCCAGATGAGTGAGGGGGAAGGTGTTGTTTATTAACAGTGTTTCTACTCCAGATGAGTGAGGGGGAAGGTGTTTATTGACAGTGTTTCTACGCCAGATGAGTGAGGGTGAAAGTGTTGTTTATTGACAGTGTTTCTACTCCAGATGAGTGAGGGGGAAGGTGTTTATTGACAGTGTTTCTACTCCAGATGAGTGAGGGGGAAGGTGTTGTTTATTGACAGTGTTTCTACTACAGATGAGGAAGGTGTTTCTCTCTTTTTTCTCTCTCTGTCTCACACACACACGTACATGTACATGGGAGATAAAATATCACCATGGTAACACACGTCATGTAGCCAAGTCTCCCAACTCACGTCTCTTCCCCCCCCCATATACACAATTTCCCCTTCTCTCTCTCTCTCCCCTCTCCTCTCTGTGAATTTGAGGGACTGTAGAGAGGGGATGTGATATGTAGGGGATGGGCGCCTGTAGCAGACTAAACTGAAAGTGATGTGATTAACCTTTCTCTCACAGATTCAGCCAACCTTTAAGGGGTCCCTAACCAAGATTTGATTTGGGATCAATATATCAGATTTTTTTCTCTTCCCTCTCTTCTCCTCCTCTCTTCTCCTCCTCCTCCTCCTCCTCCTCCTCCTCCCTCTCTTCTCCTCCTCCTCCTCCTCTCTTCTCCTCCTCCTCCTCCTCCTCCCTCTCTTCACCTCCTCCTCCTCCTCTCTTCTCCTCCTCCTCTTCCTCCTCCTCTCTTCTCCTCCTCCTCCTCCTCTCTTCACTGCTCTCATCTGCCATGGTTCAGAACCTGATCTGTAATGGGCCATAGTAAAGGGCAACTCTTCCCTCTGGCATTTCTCTCTGGCATTTCTCTCCTCTGGCTTGCTTAATCCCCTCCTGTACTCCCTGTTCACCCACGACTGACAAGCACGAATACAACACCATCATTAAGTTTGCCGACGACACAGCGGTGGCAAGCCTGATCACCGACAACGATGAGTCAGCCTATATGGAGGAGGCCATAGACCTAGAAGTGTGGTGCAAGTACAACAACCTCTCCCTCAACTTGATCAAGACAAAGGAGATGATTGTGGACTACAAGAAAATGGGTGCTGAGCACGCCTCCATTCTCATCGACGGGGTTGCAGTGGAGCAGGTTGAGAGCTTCAAGATCCTTGGTGTCTGCTTTACAAACAAAATATTAAGGTCCAAATACACAGACAAAGAAGAAGGCCCGGCAATGCCTATTCCCCTCAGGAGACTGAAAAGATGTGGCATGGGTCCTCAGGTCCTCAAAAAGTTCTACAGCTGCACCATCGAGAGCATGGTTGCTGGTTGCTCCATCTCTAAACCAAGGCTTTCTTCCCACCCCATCTCTAAACCAGGGCTTTCTGCTCCATCTCTAAACCAGGGCTTTCCTCCCACCCCATCTCTAAACAAGGGCTTTCTGCTCCATCTCTAAAGCAGGGTCTTCCTCCCACCCCCAACTCTAAACCAGGGCTTTCTGCTCCATCTCTCAAGCAGGGTCTTCCTCCCCACCCCCAACTCTAAACCAGGGCTTTCTGCTCCATCTCTAAAGCAGGGTCTTCCTCCCCACCCCCAACTCTAAACCAGGGCTTTCTGCTCCATCTCTAAAGCAGGGTCTTCCTCCCCACCCCCAACTCTAAACCTGTTGACGGCCATGGTGCTAATCCAGTTGGGATCAGGAGTCTGGAGGAGGGAGAGGCTTGGGGAAGTGTGACAGAGCCAAACGTGATGAGAGAGAGAGAGAGAGAGAGAGAGAGAGAGAAAGAGAGAGAGAGAGAGAAAGAGAGAGAGAGTGAGAGGGGTAGAGAGAGAGAGTGAGAGGGGTAGAGAGAGAGAGAGAGCGAGAGAGAGAGAGAGAGAGAGAGAGAGAGAGAGAGAGAGAGAGAGAGAGAGTGTGTGTGTGTGTGTGTGTATGTGTGAGGAATGCCATCTGTCCTGCTAGATTATTGGAGTAGTACAAGAAATCAGACTAGGCCAGATTAGATAT
Source organism: Oncorhynchus tshawytscha (assembly GCF_018296145.1). Classification (NCBI taxonomy): domain Eukaryota; kingdom Metazoa; phylum Chordata; class Actinopteri; order Salmoniformes; family Salmonidae; genus Oncorhynchus; species Oncorhynchus tshawytscha. Next base: position 7,582,715 of record NC_056441.1, on the reverse strand, counting down.
GAATATAGGGCAGAGGAGAGAGGAGAGGAGAAAAAGGGGAGGAGAAAGAGAGGGGGTTAGAATACATTGGGTCAGAGGTTAAAATGCACGGGGTCACTGGGTCGTGAGAGTAAGGGCGTAAAAAGAGAGAAAGAAAAAGAGAGACAGACATTGATAAAAGCTGCTGGATGTCTGAACATTCAACTGATGTTGAGATCAGGACTGGGGTTTGAAATATGTATTATTAACATTATTAGTAGTATTATTTGTACCTAATTATCTATGTATCATCTCTGAGAGATGGAATATTGTCTTTCTCTATTGTTTCATGTCTCCGTGCATTTGTGAGTGAGTGCAAAAGGTTTATTGTACAGGTTGGATAGACAGTTGACAGCGCCCTCGAGAGGAAAGCTTCGAGAGAGAGAGTCGATCACGTCGCCATGGCAACTGGGTTGTTCTTTCTCACCAGTCACTCCTGTTGTTTTGAGTGGCAGTTCCTTTGATGAAGAGTCCCTACAAATTCCAGCCACACACACACACACACACACACACACACACACACACACACGAGCCAGCGCACACTCACACACAAACATGCACACACACGTGTGCACGAGTACACTCACACACACACATACATACACATAACACACACTCTTACCTCTGGGCTCAGCAGGAGACTCAAGGGAATTCTCTCTTAATCACTATACTGTATGTACACTTTCTATCCCATATCACTATACTGTAGATACCCCTTTCTTTGTCACACTACATAACCAAAAGTATGTGGACACCTGCTCGTCAAACATCTCATTCCAAGATCATGGGCATTAATATGGAGTTGGTCCCCCCCATTTGCTGCTATAACAGCCTCCAGTCTTCTGGGAAGGCTTTCCACTAGATGTTGGAACATGGCTGCTATAAGACTCTACTCTTCTGGGAAGGCTTTCCACTAGATGTTGGAACATTGCTGCTATAACAGCCTCCACTCTCCTGGGAAGGCTTTCCACTAGATGTAGCAACATTGCTGCTATAACAGCCTCCACTCTTCAGGGAAGGCTTTCCACTAGATGTTGGAACATTGCTGCTATAACAACCTCCACTCTTCTGGGAAGGCTTTCCACTAGATGTTGGAACATTGCTGCTATAACAACCTCCACTCTTCTGGGAAGGCTTTCCGCTAGATGTTGGAACATTGCTGCTATAACAGTCTCCACTCTTCTGGGAAGGCTTTCCACTAGATGTTGGCACATTGCTACCTAGCATGGTGGTACAGTGTATAACCCCTTTGTCATTTCACTATATGTTGTATTCCCCTTTCTCTATATACATATTTACGTTCATCCCCATATCCCTCCTTCATCCCTCAATCTCTATTCTATATGCTTTGTGTGATGTATTGTTGTCTCTACCTTCTGGCCCTTTGTGCTGTTGTCTGTGCCCAATCATGTTTTTACCTTGTTTTGTGTTGCTACCATGTTGTTGTCATGTTGTGTTGCTACCATGTTGTGTTGCTACCATGTTGTGTTGCTACCATGTTGTGTTGCTACCATGTTGTGTTGCTACCATGTTGTTGTCATGTTGTGTTGCTACCATGTTGTGTTGCTACGATGTTGTGATGCTACCATGTTGTGTTGCTACCATGTTGTTGTCATGCTGTGTTGCTACCATGTTGTGTTGCTACCATGTTGTGTTGCTACCATGTTGTTGTCATGTTGCCATGTTGTGTTGCTACCATGTTGTTGTCATGTTGTGTTGCTACCATGTTGTGTTGCTACCATGTTGTGCTGCTACCATGTTGTTGTCATGTTGTGTTGCTACCATGTTGTGTTGCTACCATGTTGTGTTGCTACGATGTTGTGTTGCTACCATGTTGTGTTGCTACCATGTTGTGTTGCTACCATGTTGTTGTCATGCTGTGTTGCTACCATGTTGTGTTGCTACGATGTTGTGTTGCTACCATGTTGTGTTGCTACCATGTTGTTGTCATGCTGTGTTGCTACCATGTTGTGTTGCTATGATGTTGTGTTGCTACCATGTTGTGTTGCTACCATGTTGTTGTCATGTTGTGTTGCTACCATGTTGTGTTGCTACCATGTTGTGTTGCTACCATGTTGTTGTCATGCTGTGTTGCTACCATGTTGTGTTGCTATGATGTTGTGTTGCTACCATGTTGTGTTGCTACCATGTTGTTGTCATGCTGTGTTGCTACCATGTTGTGTTGCTACCATGTTGTTGTCATGCTGTGTTGCTACCATGTTGTGTTGCTACCATGTTGTTGTCATGCTGTGTTGCTACCATGTTGAGTTGCTACCATGTTGTGTTGCTACCATGTTGTGTTGCTACCATGTTGTTGTCATGCTGTGTTGCTACCATGTTGCGTTGCTACCATGTTGTGTTGCTACCATGTTGTTGTCATGCTGTGTTGCTACCATGTTGTGTTGCTACCATGTTGTGTTGCTACCATGTTGTTGTCATGCTGTGTTGCTACCATGTTGTGTTGCTACCATGTTGTGTTGCTACCATGTTGTTGTCATGCTGTGTTGCTACCATGTTGTGTTTCTACCATGTTGTGTTGCTACCATGTTGTTGTCATGTTGTGTTGCTACCATGTTGTGTTGCTACCATGTTGTGTTGCTACCATGTTGTTGTCATGCTGTGTTGCTACCATGTTGTGTTGCTACGATGTTGTGTTGCTACCATGTTGTGTTGCTACCATGTTGTTGTCATGCTGTGTTGCT
>NC_056441.1:7548996-7579895 GCF_018296145.1 Oncorhynchus tshawytscha | reverse complement strand
ACCATATTGTGTTGCTACCATGCTGTGTTGCTACCATGTTGTGTTGCTACCATGTTGTTGTCATGCTGTGTTGCTACCATGTTGCTACCATGCTGTGTTGCTACTATGTACCATGTTGCTACTACGTTGTGTTGCTACCATGTTGTGTTGTTGTCATGTTGTGTTGCTACCATGTTGTGTTGCTACCACGCTGCGTTGCTACCATGTTGTGTTGTCATGCTGTGTTGCTACCATGTTGTGTTGCTACCATGTTGTGTTGCTACCATGTTGTGTTGCTACCACGCTGCGTTGCTACCATGCTGTGTTGCTACCACGCTGTGTTGTTGTCTTAGGTCTCTTTTTATATAGTGTTTTCTCTCTTGTCGTGACGTGTGTTTTGTCCTATATTTACATGTTATATTTATATATATGTTATTATCTTTTTAATCCCACCCCCAGCAGGAGGTCTTTTGCCTTGTTAGTAAATAAAAATGTGTTCTTAAACTGACTTGCCTAGTTAAATAAAGGAGAAATCAAATAAAAAATATATTTCCTCCTTCTCCTCCTCTTTCATATACATTATACATTCTCACGTTCTTCTACCCTAACCATTCCTCTCTTCTCACTGCTGATATATGTCTCCATTAAAACCACTACCTGCTGATATATCTCTCCATTAAAACCACAACCACCACTAAACCACTGCTGATATATCTCTCCATTAAAACCATTAAACCACTGCTGATATATCTCTCCATTAAAACCACAAAACCACTGCTGATATATCTCTCCATTAAAACCACTAAACCACTGCTGATATATCTCTGCATTAAAACCACTAAACCACTGCTGATATATCTCTCCATTAAAACCAATACCACCACTAAACCACTGCTGATATATCTCTCCATTAAAACCACTACCACCACTAAACCACTGCTGATATATCTCTCCATTAAAACCATTAAACCACTGCTGATACATCTCTCCATTAAAACCACTACCACCACTAAACCACTGCTGATATATCTCTCCATTAAAACCACTACCACCACTGCTGATATATCCATTAAAACCACTACCACCACTAAACCACTGCTGATATATCTCTCCATTAAAACCACTACCTGCTGATATATCTCTCCATTAAAACCACTAAACCACTGCTGATATATCTCTCCATTAAAACCACTACCACCACTAAACCACTGCTGATATATCTCTCCATTAAAACCACTACCACCACTAAACCACTGCTGATATATCTCTCCATTAAAACCACTACCACCACTAAACCACTGCTGATATATCTCTCCATTAAAACCACTACCACCACTAAACCACTGCTGATATATCTCTCCATTAAAACCACTACCACCACTAAACCACTACCATCACTAAATATATATCTCTCCCCCCACCCCTCTGTTCCCCTGTCATACTCTACCAGGTGATGTTCCATGCAAGACTCCAACGCTGTTGCCCTGGAAACCCCAGTGAACGTTCTACAGTGACCATGGTAACGGTTGAGCCTGTGTGGTGGAGGGCGTACACATTTACACGTGTGGCGGGCAGAATGCAGCCGTGTGTTTGTTTGGGTGTGTTTGGGTGTGCGCACAAGTGCCTGCCTGCATGCGTGTTTGTGTGTGATGGTACTTTGAGAATCTAATCTCCTATCAGAGCCAACATGGCCCACTGCTTGCATTGCTCCTTATGTCTCTGACCGTGGCTACTGGCTGCTAACACCACTAAAACTAATAAAACATTACCACCACTGACACCACAACCATTACTAAATACATTACCACCACTAAACCACTACCACCATTAAAACCACTACCACCACTACCACCATTAAAACCACTACCACCACTAAACCACTACCACCACCACCACTACCACCATTAAAACCACTACCACCACTACCACCATTAAAACCACTACCACCACTAAACCACTACCACCATTAAAACCACTACCACCACTACCACCATTAAAACCACTACCACCACCAACACCACTTCCACTACAACCACTACCATCACTATAACCACTACCAAAACATTCAAAAATACCACCACTACCAAAATTAAAACCACTTCCACCAATTTCACCATTAACAACACTACCACCACAACCACCATTAACACCACTACCACCATTAACACCACTAACACCACAACCACCATTAACACCACTACCACCATTAACACCACTACCACCATTAACAACACTACCACCATTAACAACACTACCACCATTAACAACACTAACACCATTAACAACACTACCACCATTAACAACACTACCACCATTAACACCACAACCACCATTAACACCACAACCACCACTACCACCATTAACACCACTACCACCACAACTACCACCATTAACACCACAACCACCACAACTACCACCATTAACACCACTATCTCCACTTTCACCATGAACAACACTACCACGACTGCCACCACTACCATTGTTAACACCACTATCACCACTGCCACCAATTTCACCATTAACATGACTTTCCCAATTAACACCACTGCCACCACTACCACCATTAACACTACTACCAACACCACAACCACCACAACTACCACCATTAACAACCTGATCACCATTAACTACACTACCACCATTAGCACCACTAACCACCACTACCACCACAACTACCATCTTTAACAGCACTACCACCAATTCCATCACTACCACCACTAACACCACATCCACCATTAACACCACTACCTCCACTACCTCCACTGACACCACAACCAAGACATTCACCATTTACCACCACTACCATTACTAAAACCACTACAAAGACTAACACCACTACCACCACTAACACCACTACGTCCATTAACACCACTAACCACAACCACCTCTAACACCACTAAAATCACTATCACCACATCCACCATTAAACCACTACCACCATAAACACCACCAACACCACAACCACAACTACCACCACTAACACCACAACCACAACTACCACCACAACCACCATTAACACCACTACCACCATTAACACCACTAACACAACAACCACTATCTCCACTTTCACCATTAACAACACTACCACCACTACCACGACTGCCATCACTACCACTGTTAACACCACTATCACCAATTTCAACATGAACACCACTATCACCACATCCACCATTAACACCACAACCACCACTACCACCGTTAACACCACTAACACCACTACCACCAGTAACACCACTACCACCACTACCACCAGTAACACCACAACCACCACTACCACCGTTAACACCACTAACAACACTACCACCATTAACACCACTACCACCATTAACACCACTACCACCATTAACACCACTACCACCATGAACACCACTATCACCACTACCACCATTAACACCACTACCACCATTAACACCACTACCACCACTACCACCAGTAACACCACTACCACCACAACCACCATTAACACCACTACCACCATTAACACCACTACCACCATTAACACCACTACCACCGTTAACACCACTACCACCATTAACACCACTACCACCACTACCACCACTAACACCACTACCAACACCACAACCACAACTACCACCACTAACACCACAACCACAACCACCATTAACACCACAACCACAACTACCACCACTAACACCACTACCACAACTTTCACCATTAACACCACTACTAACACCACTTCCACTGCTACCACCACTAACACCACTACCACCACCCACCTATACTCTATATATACACACACACATATATTATACATCTCTCTCCCTTTCTCTGTGTGTGTGTGTGTGTTTGACTCTCTTTACTTTGTCTTTCTCTCTCTCACACACACACACACACACACACACACACACACACACACAGCCTGCTCTCCTGCTGCGAGTGACGAAGAGTCTCCGCGACAGGCACATCAATAATATGAAACTCAAAATTTACAAACTCTCACTCACTCACACACACGCATACAGACACACACCCTGCCACCTCACCATCGCATACAGACACACACCCTGCCACCTCACCATCGCCTTTACATGTCTCCTCTCTAATGACCAAAGAAAGGAGAGAGCGAGGGAGGAGAGTTTTATGAAAAATAGACGACAAACCGTAAAGGGCAGGTTGCACTAAATGTCACTCTATGTCAGGGGGAACCAGACACGGAGAGAGGGAACGAGAGCTGGGTTTGATGAGGGAGAGAACAAGGCGGAGACTCCTCTCTCTCTCTCTCTCTCTCTTGTCTTTAGCTTCAACACAGAGATAGATAATGGCTACTTTACAACACAATTGCATCTTCCATTGTATCTAGAGAGAGATAAAAGTACTTACCACATTATACTATCTGAGTGATTGCAGTCAATTACCCAATTAATTATCTAATCAATCAAGAAGGTCTGTAATTAACCCCTCACAATACCATTCATTCTACACTCACATTGTATAGAACATATCAGCTAGTGCAGAACCACATGAGGAAAAATCAAGGACTGTGGTTTGACTTGATTGTCCTATTCTCTATTTTGTTTACAGAAATTCATTTAATAACTTCTGTAGTTTAGCTTTGTGTGTTTAATTGAGTTGTGTGTTGAATTGAATTGTGATTCAATTATCTCACCGCCAGTTTAATTCTCATCTCTGCAAGGATGAGAGGAGGAGAGTCAGGCAGGTAGAGAAGAGAGGGAAAGAGAAAGAGATAGATGGACGACCATATTAGAGACACATTTATTTTCCCTTTGGTACTTATACTATATGCTCATCCTTACAACACTGTATATAGACATAATTTAACATTTGAAATGTCTTTATTCTTTTGGAACTTGTGTGAGTATAATATTTACAGTTCACATTTTATTGTTTATTTCACTTTTGTTTACCAAAACAAGAGAAATGGATAATGTAAACATAATGTAAAGATATGTTTCCCATGCACATTGAATTGAAAGTTAGGGAGACATTACTTATAATCTCTTTGAAGATGAGAGGCAGGGAGAGAAAAATCAAAAATAACCATCTACTCTAATGAGGCCTCTCTCTCTCTCTCTCTCTCACTCTCAATTAAATGGGCTTTATTGGCATGGGAAACATATGTTAACATTGGCAAAGCAAATGAAGTAGATAATAAACAAAAGTGAAATAAACAATTAAATGAACAGTAAACATTACTCACAAAAGTTCCAAAAGAACAAAGACATGAAAAATGTCATATTATGCATATATACACATACATATATACATATACACATATATATATATATATATACATATACACATATATATATATATGTATACATATATACATATATATATATATATGTACATATATACATATATACATATATATATATATGTACATATATACATATATACATATATATATATATGTACATATATATATATATATGTACATATATACATGTATATATATATATATATGTACATATATACATGTATATATATATATATATATATATGTACATATATACATATATATATATATATATATATACATATATATATATATATATATATACATATATACATACACATATATGTATATATATATATATATATATATATATATATATATATATACACATATATGTATATATATGTATATATATAAAACAATATAGTTGTCGTGTCTTTGGCTATGCCAGATTAAGTGATATGACATGCTATTCCTTTTTTTTCTTTCATTTTTTGTTGTTGAATTTGACCCCCTTTTCTCCCCAATTTCATGGTATCCAATTGTTGTGGTAGTTACTATCTTGTCTCATCGCTACAACTCCCGTACGGACTCGGGAGAGATGATGGTCGAAGGCCATGCGTCCTCCAAAACACAACCCAACCAAGCCGCACTGCTTCTTAACACAGTGCGCATCCAACCCGGAAGCCAGCTGCACCAATGTATCAGAGGAAACACCTTGCACCTAGCGACCTGGTCAGCGTGCACTGTGCCCGGCCCGCCACAGGAGTCACTAGTGCGCGATGAGACAAGGATATCCCTTCTGGCCAAACCCTCCCTAACCCAGACGACGCTAGGCCAATTGTGCGTCGCCCCACGGACCTCCCGGCTGCGACAGAGCCTGTGCGCGAACCCAGTCTCTGGTGGCACAGCTAGCACTGCGATGCAGTGCCCTAGACCCCTGCGCCCCCCGGGAGGCCATCTGACATGCTATTCTATCAAATAATTTCTCTGTAATTAATATTACCTGATTAAGCTAATCAGGTAGATAATTAACTAGAAAGTCGGGGCACCACGAAATAATGTTTATAGAGCTGTTATCTTCCGAATAAACTCTTAAAGACCTGGTAATCAATAGCAGTCAATATTTAATCATCACTTTATTTAGTCTCATCTGAAAGTTGTAAAATCTTGGTTATCTTCACGAACCCTGGCTAACAAGTTGAATCAGCAATACAAAATTTGGTTTAATTATTTATTTACTAAATACCTAAATAATCACACAGAATGGATCATACATTGATTACAAATTATGTCATAAAGAAAATGTCCCTGGTGGACGGAACAGATACGACGGCTGGTTACACAAAGAGAGGCGGTTGGGTTTGAGTGAAAGAGCGGGAAGACTAAGTAACAAAGAGAGAAGCTATGTCTCTATGTCAGCTACTCTATTGTAAAATACAGAATCTTATGCATTCTAAATAACCGCCCATTTGAAAAAGGAAAATGTAATAAATATTTACTCTAAGCTGTCGTCGATGGAAGGCCGGTTTGTCCAGCATGGTTCTCTGGTGGTAGAATGGATACTTGGTAGTACCGTCGTCGTGTGGTAGGACAGATACTCTGTCCGTCCTCTCCTAGCTCACATCTACAGCTGCTGCGCTAACATGACGGCTAGGAGGTATCACTTCTTTAGTGAATAAGAGTTCAAAGTTCATACCAAGTTGCCATGCTACATGCTCATGCTATATTCTGGCTGGTATAGTCAAAATTCATCCTTTCAGCGTGTAGGTCGTCACCTTAACATTTAAATCCGATGCTAATTTTGTTAGAGAACCTAAAGTTGGCTTAGTTCTGTAGGTGGTCTATGTCCTTTCAACATGGGGACCTCAAGTCCACACGTCCTTGGAACAGCTTATTATCTGAGCCCTTTTAACGTAGGACTGTCACCCTAACGTCCTCGGAACAGAAAGTTACATTTTAGTCAAGGGCTTTATATAGGAGGGGAGAGAAGGGCGTGTTTCATAGTTTATAACCAATGTCTGTTCACATGGGCAGGGCCACTGAGTTGGGCATAGTTCACTCATGAAAACACAATCCTCTCATTTGGAAGCTAAAATTACATTTAATCTTTTCACAAATAGTTTTATATTTAAACATTTAAATTGCACAACAATTCCATGTGAATCTGATAACTAGAATGTGTAGACTTTCCAAGATACAGTTTATGTTGCCCTATCATCAGTAATAATGTCTCAGACGCCAACTGATCGGCATCATATTCATTTAGTAGCAACGCATATTTTCAGCTGGTTGGATTACCGAAATATGGTTCCGTTCCCATCTTTGATGTCACCAGACTCTCTCCCAATGTTAACCAAGGGATTTTCAATAGTCACATCGGTAGAAAAAGACTATATACAGTGAGTTCAAATGAGGAAAGATAAGGGAGTTAAGGCAATGAATAGGCCATGGTGGCGAAGTAATTACAATATAGAAATTAAACACTGGAATGGTAGATGTGCAGAAGATTAATGTGCAGGTAGAGATACTGGGGTGCAAAGGAGCAAGATAAATAAATAAATACAGTATGGGGATGAGGTAGGTAGAAAAATGGGCTATGTACAGGTGCAGTGATCTGTGAGCTCCTCTGACATCTGGTACTTAAAACTAGTGAGGAAGATATGAGTCTCCAGCTTCAGAGATTTTTGCAGTTTGTTCCAGTCATTGGCAGCAGAGAACTGGAAGGAGAGGCGGCCAAAGGAGGAATTGACTTTGGGGGTGACCCGTGACATATACTGTACCTGCTGGAGCATGTGCTACGAGTGGGTGCTGCTATGGTGACCAGTGAGCTGAGATAAGGTGGGGCTTTAACTAGCAAGGACTTATTGATGACCTGGAGCCAGTGGGGTTTGGCGACGAGTATGAAGCGAGGGCCAACCAACGAGAGCGTACATATCGCAATGGTGGGTAGTGTATGGGGCTTTGGTGACAAAACGGATGGCACTGTGATAGACTGCATCCAGTTTGTTGAGTAGAGTGTTGGAGGCTATTTTATAGATGACATCACCGAAGTCGAGGATTGGTAGGATGGTCAGTTTTACGAGGGTATGTTTGGCAGCATGAGGGAAGGATGCTTTGTTGCGATATAGGATGCAAATTCTGGATTTAATTTTGGATTGGAGATGCTTAATGTGAGTCTGGAAGGAGAGTTTACAGTCTAACCAGACACCTAGGTATTTTTCATTGTCCACGTATTCTAAGTCAGAGCCGTCCAGAGTAGTGATGCTGGACGGGCGAGCAGGTGCGGGCAGTAATCGGTTGAAAAGCATGCATTTAGTTTTCCCTGTGTTTAAGAGCAGTTGGAGGCCACGGAAGGAGAGTTATGACATTGAAGCTCGTCTGGAGGTTAGTTAACAGTGTCCAAAGAGGGGCCAGCAGTATAGAGAATGGTGTCATCTGCGTAGAGGTGTATCAGAGAATCACCAGCAGCAAGAGCAACAGAGTCGAAAGCCTTGGCCAGGTCGATGAATATGGCTGCACAGTAATGTCTCTAATCGATGGCGGATATGATGTCGTTTAGGACCTTGAGCGTGGCTGAGGTGCACCCATGACCAGCTCTGAAACCAGATTGCATAGCGGAGAAGGTACGATGGGATTCAAAATGGTCAGTGATCTGTTTGTTAACTTGGCTTTCGAAGACCCTAGAAAGACTGGGTAGGATAGCTATAGGTCTGTAGCAGTTTGGGTCTAGAGTGTCTCCCCCTTTGAAGATGGGGATGACCACGGAGCTTTCCAATCTTTGGGAATCTCAGATGACTCGAAAGAGAGGTTGAACAGGCTAGTAATAGGGGTTGCAACAATTTTGGCAGATAATTTTAGAAAGAGAGGGTCCAGATTGTCTAGCCCGGCTGAATTTGTAGGGGTCCAGATTTTGCAGCTCTTTTAGAACATCAGCTCTCTGGATGTGGGAGAAGGAGAAATGGTGGGGGCTTTGGCGGGTTGTTGTGGAGGGTGCCGGGCAGTTGACCGGGGTAGGGGTAACCAGGTGGAAAACATGGCCAGCCGTAGAGAAATGCTTATTGAAATTCTCAATTATGGTGGGTTTATCGGTGGTGACAGTGTTTCCTAGCCTCAGAGCAGTGGGCAGCTAGGAGGAGGTACTCTTATTCTCCATGGACTTTACAGTGTCCCAGAACTTTTTTGAGTTAGTACTACAGGATGCAAATTTGTTGTTTGCAAGTTGCCTAAAAGGGATTGAATTTGTTGTTGCCTAATTGTTGTTTGGTAGGTTTCCAAACTACATTCCTTCCATCTATAGCATTTCTTGATATTACTCAGTTCTTTTGGCTTTGATGCCTCATGATTGCTCTGTTCAGGTAAACTGTGATTTTGCTGTGGTCTGATAGGGGTGTCAGAGGACTGACTGAACGCTCTGAGAGACTCTGGGTTGAGGTCAGTGATAAATTAGTCTACAGTACTACAGCCAAGAGATGAGCTATAGGTGTACCTACCATAGGAGTCCCCTCGAAACCTACCATTGACTATGACCATACCCAGCGTGCGACAGAGCTGCAGGAGTTTTGACCTGTTTTTGTTGGTTATGTTGTCATGGTTGTGCCTAGGGGGATATGGGGGAGGGAATGATATCACCTCCAGGCAGGTGTTTGTCTCCCTGTGTGCTGAGGGTGTCAGGTTCTTGTCCTGTTCTGGCATTTAGGTTTCGACAGACTAGTACATGTCCCTGTTCCTGGAAATAATTGATTTCCCCCTCTATTCTCCAGGATGGAGAAGCTGTCTTCATTAAAGAATGGGGATTTTATTTTATTAAAAAAATTAATATATATATATATATATATATATATATAACCTTTATTTAACTAGGCAAGTCAGTTAAGAACAAATTCTTATATACAATGACGGCCTACAAAAAGACCTCCTGCGGGGACAGGGGCTGGGATTAAAAAATAAATATATAACATACACACACGAGACAACATAAAGAGAAACCTAAGACAACAACGTAGCAACACAACATGACAACAACATGGTAGCAAAACATGTAGCAGCACAAAACAAAGGTACAAACATGATTGGGTACAGACAACAGCACAAAGGGCAAGAAGGTAGAGACAACAATACATCACGCAAATCAGCCACAGCTGTCAGTAAGAGTGTCCATGATTGAGTCTTTGAATGAAGAGATTGAGATAAAACTGTCCAGTTTGAGTGTTTGCAGCGAACTTAAAAGACGAGCGACCCGGGGATATCTGTGCTTTGGGGACCTTTAACAGAATGTAACTGGCAGAACGGGTGTTATATGTGGAGGATGAGGGCTGCAGTAGATATCTCAGATAGAGGGAAGTGAGGCCTAAGAGGGTTTTATAAATAAGCATCAACCAGTGTGTCTTGCGACGGGTATACAGAGATGGACAGTTTACAGAGGAGTACAGAGTACAGTGATGTGTCCTATAAGGAGCATTGGTGACAAATCTGATGGCCGAATGGTAAAGAACATCTAGCCGCTCAAGAGCACCATTACCTGCTGATCTATAAATCATGTCTCCGTAATCTAGCATGGGTAGGATGGTCATCTGATTCAGGGTTAGTTTGGCAGCTGGGGTGAAAGAGGAGCGATTAGGATAGAGGAAACCAAGTCTAGATTTAACTTTAGCCTCCAGCTTTGATATGTGCTGAGAGAAGGACAGTGTACTTTCTAGCAATACTCACAAATACTCGTATGAGGTGACTACCTCAAGCTCTAAACCCTCAGAGGCAGTAAAAAGACCTGTGGGGAGAGGGGCATTCTTCTTACCAAACCACATGTCCTTTGTTTTGGAGGTGTTCAGAACAAGGTTAAGGGTAGAGAAAGCTTGTTGGACACCAAGAAATCTTTGTTGTAGAGCATTTAACACAAAATCTGGGGAGGGGCCAGCTGAGTATAAGACTATCATCTGCATATAAATGGATGAGAGAGCTTCCGACTGCCTGAGCTATGTTGTTGATGTAAATTGAGAAGAGCGTGGGGCCTAGGATTGAGCCTTGGGATACTCCCTTGGTGACAGGCAGTGGCTGAGACTGCAGATTTTCTGACTTTATACACTGCACTCTTTGAGAGAGGTAGTTAGCAAACCAGGCCAAAGACCCCTCAGAGACACTAATACTCCTTAGCCGGCTCACAAGAATGGAATGGACTAAGCTTTGGGCAAGTCTTTTAAAAATAGCAACACAACATTGCTTAGAATCAAGGGCAATGGTGACATCATTGAGGATCTTTAAGGTTGCAGTGACACATCCTTAACTTGAGCGGAAACCAGAATGCCTACCAGAGAGAATACTATAGACATCAAGAAAGCCAGTCAGTTGAATATTGACAAGTTTTTCCAAATGAACAGGGCAAAATAGAAATAGGCCTGTAACTGTTAGGATCAGCTTGATCTTCCCCTTTAAATAATGGATGAACCTTGGCTGCCTTCCAAACAATGGGAACCTCCCCAGAAAGGAGAGACCGGTTAAAAAGGTTGAAGATAGGCTTGGCGATGATTGGGGCAGCAACCTTAACTTTTTAGGGATAGGATCTAGTTTCCTGAGTTTCTGCCTGACTGACATGCCCAACATAAACTGCCTGTTAGGATATGCATAATTGGTAGCATTGGATAGAAAACACCTTGAAGTTTCTAAAACTGTTCAAATAATGTATGAGACTATAACAGAGACTATTGACAGAATTGATACGAGGTCCCAGGCTCTTACAATGGAAAGCTATGGGTCCTATGTAATTCCGTCTCCCAGTTTTTAGTTTTTTTAAAACAAGCAAGAATTGAGTTTTAGTGAAGAGAGCACCGGCTTTCAGTGCGTGAGGGAGACCTTACCAATTTTGCTTTCCTATTGAACATACTACTTTCCGTATGAAATATTATAGTTTATTTAGATTTTAGGGTATTTGAGGTGTGAATAAAACGTTGTATGACTTGTTTGGGCAAAGTTTTAGCGGTAGCTTTTGGACTCCTTTGTCTGCATCTAGGACGAGTGGATTGCAGAAATCTATGGCGTCAACTAAACTGACCTTTTGGGATATAAAGAAGGATTTTATCTAACAAAACAAAGATTCATGTTGTAGCTGGGAACCTTGGGATTGCAAACAGAGGAAGATCTTCAAAAATAAGTGATTTATTGAAGAGGGGGCTGACCACAGCAGCTTTCCAATCTTTAGGAATCTCAGACAATAGGAAAGATAGGTTGAACAGACTAGTAATGGGGGTTGCAATAATGGCGGTGGATAATTTTAGAAAGAGAGGGCCCAGATTGTCTAGCCCAGCTGATTTGTGTAGGTCCAGGTTTTGCAATTCATTCCGAACATCTCCTTGCTATCTGAATTTGGGTGAAGGAGAAGCTGGGGAGGCTTGGGCAAGTTCCTGCAGGGGGTGCGGAGCTGTTGGCCGGGGTAGGGGTAGCCAGGATGAAAGCATGGCAAGCCGTAGAGAAATGCTTATTGAAATTTCAGATTATTGTGGATTTATCGGGGGTGACAGTGTTTCCTAGCCTCAGTGCAGTGTGCAGCTGGGATGAGGTGCTCTTATTCTCCATGGACTTCAGTGTCCCAGAACTTTTTGGAGTTAGAGCTACAGGATGCAAATTTCTTTTTGAAAAAGCTAGCCTTTTCTTTCCTAACTGACTGTGTGTATTGGTTCCTGACTTCCCTGAAAAGTTGCATATCATGGGGACGATTCGATGCTTGTGCAGTACACCACAGGATGTTTTTGTGCTCGTCGAACCAAGGGCTGTATCTGTTCTTAGTTCTACATTTTTTTGAAAGGGGCGTGCTTATTTAAGATGGTGAGGAAATAATTGAGGAATAACCAGGCATCCTTGACTGACTGGAGGAGGTCAATATCCTTCCAGGATACCCGGGCCAGGTCGATTAGAAAGGCCTGCTCGCAGAAGTGTTTTAGGCAGCGTTTGACAGTGATGAGGGGTGGTAGTTTGACCGCGGACCCAAAATGGATGCAGGTAATGAGGCAGTGATCACTGAGATCCTGATTGAAAACAGCAGAGGTGTATTTGGAGGGCAAGTTGGTCAGGAGAATATCTATGAGGGTGCCCGTGTTTACGGATTTAGTGTTGTACCTGGTGGGTTCCTTGGTGATTTGTTTGGGATTGAGGGCATCTATCTTAAATTGGGGCTAGCAACAGTAGATGGGCCAGGGTGTACATGCATATTTCCAGATATCATCAGCAGTAATATAATCAGGGCACGGCAGAGGGCAGGGAGAGCTCTGCAGTGCTGATTTATGACATCTGAATGTGCATCAGATGGCATCAAGATCATATTGTACAGCAATTTCATCAGGTAACATGAATACAAAGCCGGCAAGAGATGTTTGGAATAGGATGGGATGCCAAAAGTCTGTGCAAACGATAGAGAATCAGAGTCCTGGGTGTGGGAGGGGGATATAGGTAGCACACAGGACATTTCTCTGTTAAGAGCATTTCCTTCTGAATTTCTAGGCAAATGTAAAATGTTCCTGTTTTGATTAATTTAATGGAGTGAGTTAGGTCTGCTCTATATCAAATTAGCATACCCCCCCCCCCGAGTCCCTTCCCTGTTTCACACCTGGTAGTTTGGTGGATACGACTACCAGCTCTCTGTAACCTAGAGGGCAACCAGTGTTTCCCGTCTCCTCTATACCAGGTTTCTTGTAGGATGACAATGTCTGTATTTCTGATTTCATTGATGAAGTCCAGGTTCCTGCTCTTTAGGCCAAAGGCAGATGACCTCAGGTCTTGGATATTCCAGGATGAGATAGTGAAGGATTTGTGTTCCATGAAGTGTCCAATGTTGTTGGTCGTGTGGTTTGTGTGAGCAGAGTCTGCTGAGCATCTGGTACATGCCATTGACTTGGGCTAGTGTAAGTGGGGTTTGGGCCCGTTTGCCCGCTCACGACCTGGGCGTATGTGATTTCCATGTTGAGGCTTTCTTTGCGGGGTTGGGGTGCATGGGGTGGGCAGGAGGGGCATAGGTCCGACCTAAGAGGGCTTAAATGGGGTGTGGGCATGGTTGACTTGGGGGGGTGTATGTGACTGGTGGTGTTGTGGTCTGGATGTAGGTCCTCTCGGCATGGGTCCTCTATATGTAGGTCCGGGAAGGGGGGGGGTCATAGTTCTGGGAGAGTGTGTCGTTGGTCTGGGCGTCATCTCTATTGAACTGTTGCTCCTGTGTGAAGTTTTGGGGCTGCATTTGAGAGCGATGTCCTTTAGAGTCCGGGCGAAGGTGGGCACTGCTGCCTTGCACAGGTGGACCTGGTCATAGAGGCTGTTCATGTCCAAGGTGAAGTGGTGGGCCAGGACAACATTTGGTTTTGAGGCACAGTCACTGGAAATACTTGTGTTTACCCGCTGTATGGTAGCAGGGTGGAAGTAGTTGCGTGGTAACAGGGTGGAGATTGGGGAAAGTAGAAGAAAAAGTAGAAGAATTTTTTTCAATCACTCCCTTCAGTGCTGTGGCCACCCTTTCCTGCTGTGTTCTCAGATTGTTTGTGCCTGTGTGTATTATTATGTGGCTAGATGAACCTAGTTGGTCCTCAGAAGTTGTCAGAAGGGCTATCAGGGTTGGCTGACAGGGGGGTGCTCAGAGGGGGTGAGATCCCCTGGGCTTGGGGTTCTTCATTTGTCTGTTCTGCTATGATCTCGACGCTATGGTCAGGGTCTGGTGTGGACTGTTCTGCTGTGGTGTCAAGACTTTGTCGGGAGCTAAGTTGGGCTGTTCTGCGCCACCCCCTCAAACTCTCCTCCAGCAGTCTGATCTACTCCTCTAGTGCTCTGTTCTTCTCCTGCTCTTGCTTTTAATATTGTTGAAGTTGCCTCACCACAGTCCAGAATGCAGATATGTCTCTCTCCACCTCCAGCACTCTGGGTCTGGCTAAGAGGGTGTTGTTGTGCTGGACTGTTGTCTGGGTCTGGTTGACGGGGTGTTGTTGTGCTGGACTGTTGTCTGGGTCTGGCTAAGAGGGTGTTGTTGTGCTGGACTGTTGTCTGGGTCTGGCTAAGAGGGTGTTGTTGTGCTGGACTGTTGTCTGGGTCTGGCTAAGAGGGTGTTGTTGTGCTGGACTGTTGTCTGGGTCTGGTTAAGAGGGTGTTGTTGTGCTGGACTGTTGTCTGGGTCTGGTTGACGGGGTGCTGTTGTGCTAGACTGTTGTCTGGGTCTGGCTAAGAGGGTGTTGTTGTGCTGGACTGTTGTCTGGGTCTGGTTAAGAGGGTGTTGTTGTGCTGGACTGTTTTCTGGGTCTGGTTAACGGGGTGTTGTTGTGCTGGACTGTTGTCTGGGACTGGCTAAGAGGGTGTTGTTGTGCTGGACTGTTGTCTGGGTCTGGCTAAGAGGGTGTTGTTGTGCTGGACTGTTGTCTGGGTCTGGTTAAAGGGGTGTTGTTGTGCTGGACTGTTGTCCGGGTCTGGTTAAGAGGGTGTTGATGTGCTGGACTGTTGTCCGGGTCTGGTTAAGAGGGTGTTGTTGTGCTGGACTGTTGTCTGGGTCTGGCTAAGAGGGTGTTGTTGTGCTGGACTGTTATCTGGGTCTGGTTAAAGGGGTGTTGTTGTGCTGGACTGTTGTCCGGGTCTGGTTAAGAGGGTGTTGTTGTGCTGGACTGTTGTCTGGGTCTGGCTAAGAGGGTGTTGTTGTGCTGGACTGTTGTCTGGGTCTGGCTAAGAGGGTGTTGTTGTGCTGGACTGTTGTCTGGGTCTGGCTAAGAGGGTGTTGTTGTGCTGGACTGTTGTCTGGGTCTGGCTAAGAGGGTGTTGTTGTGCTGGACTGTTGTCTGGGTCTGGTTAAGAGGGTGTTGTTGTGCTGGACTGTTGTCTGGGTCTGGTTGACGGGGTGCTGTTGTGCTAGACTGTTGTCTGGGTCTGGCTAAGAGGGTGTTGTTGTGCTGGACTGTTGTCTGGGTCTGGTTAAGAGGGTGTTGTTGTGCTGGACTGTTGTCTGGGTCTGGTTGCTGGACTGTTGTCTGGGTCTGGTTAAAGGGGTGTTGTTGTGCTGGACTGTTGTCCGGGTCTGGTTAAGAGGGTGTTGATGTGCTGGACTGTTGTCCGGGTCTGGTTAAGAGGGTGTTGATGTGCTGGACTGTTGTCCGGGTCTGGTTAAGAGGGTGTTGTTGTGCTGGACTGTTGTCTGGGTCTGGCTAAGAGGGTGTTGTTGTGCTGGACTGTTGTCTGGGTCTGGCTAAGAGGATGTTGTTGTGCTGGACTGTTGTCTGGGTCTGGCTAAGAGGGTGTTGTTGTGCTGGACTGTTGTCTGGGTCTGGCTAAGAGGGTGTTGTTGTGCTGGACTGTTGTCTGGGTCTGGTTAAGAGGGTGTTGTTGTGCTGGACTGTTGTCTGGGTCTGGTTGACGTGGTGCTGTTGTGCTAGACTGTTGTCTGGGTCTGGCTAAGAGGGTGTTGTTGTGGTGGACTGTTGTCTGGGTCTGTTTAAGAGGGTGTTGTTGTGCTGGACTGTTTTCTGGGTCTGGTTAACGGGGTGCTGTTGTGCTAGACTGTTGTCTGGGTCTGGCTAAGAGGGTGTTGTTGTGCTGGACTGTTGTCTGGGTCTGGTTAAGAGGGTGTTGTTGTGCTGGACTGTTTTCTGGGTCTGGTTAACGGGGTGTTGTTGTGCTGGACTGTTGTCTGGGACTGGCTAAGAGGGTGTTGTTGTGCTGGACTGTTGTCTGGGTCTGGTTAAATGGGTGTTGTTGTGCTGGACTGTTGTCCGGGTCTGGTTAAGAGGGTGTTGATGTGCTGGACTGTTGTCCGGGTCTGGTTAAGAGGGTGTTGTTGTGCTGGACTGTTGTCTGGATCTGGCTAAGAGGGTGTTGTTGTGCTGGACTGTTGTCTGGGTCTGCCTAAGAGGCTGTTGTTGTGCTGGACTGTTATCTGGGTCTGGCTAAGAGGGTGTTGTTGTGCTGGACTGTTGTCTGGGTCTGGCTAAGAGGGTGTTGTTGTGCTGGACTGTTGTCTGGGTCTGGTTAAGAGGGTGTTGTTGTGCTGGACTGTTGTCTGGGTCTGGTTGACGGGGTGCTGTTGTGCTAGACTGTTGTCTGGGTCTGGCTAAGAGGGTGTTGTTGTGCTGGACTGTTGTCTGGGTCTGGTTAAGAGGGTGTTGTTGTGCTGGACTGTTTTCTGGGTCTGGTTAACGGGGTGTTGTTGTGCTGGACTGTTGTCTGGGACTGGCTAAGAGGGTGTTGTTGTGCTGGACTGTTGTCTGGGTCTGGTTAAAGGGGTGTTGTTGTGCTGGACTGTTGTCTGGGTCTGGCTAAGAGGGTGTTGTTGTGCTGGACTGTTGTCTGGGTCTGGCTAAGAGGGTGTTGTTGTGCTGGACTGTTGTCTGGGTCTGGCTAAGAGGGTGTTGTTGTGCTGGACTGTTGTCTGGGTCTGGCTAAGAGGGTGTTGTTGTGCTGGACTGTTGTCTGGGTCTGGCTAAGAGGGTGTTGTTGTGCTGGACTGTTGTCTGGGTCTGTGCTGACTGGAGTGTAATCCCCTGCTGTTCCAGCTCCACCTTCCTTACCTCCAGCTGGGTAAATGTATCCTTCATTTCAATTAGGGGGTTGTACTCTGTGCTGGGAGGTTGACTTTCCGCTTGGGTTTGCTCATCTGTGGGGTTATATAATGAAGAGGTCTGGTCTGACCCGCTCGGGGTAGGGGTATCTCTCTCAAGGGAGAGCTTCTCCTGCTGGGCTAATTCTTTGATTAGATGAAAGTCCAGCGAAAACTGTTTGGGGGTTGCCCTGTACCATTACTGTTCCAGACTTATAGAGATTTATATTAGCTGACTCAGAGTCCTCGTTGTCTACTATCCTGAATTTCCACCCCTCGTTAACACCCCTTCTCTTAACAAAGGGGTAGTGTGCTAATATAGCACTGTTTGGTTTGTGTGGAAGAGGAGGTTGCTGATGTTCCCATTTTTATAATAGGCAAAATAAGGAGCTTTGTTTTGTAAAATGTTCTTCCCTTTCATTCTTTACATACACAGGGTACTGTATTTGTATTACCTCTGAACAGCAGGAGGCAGCTTCTAAGGCCTCTCCATTTGGTTGGAGTAGACTGTGCGAGTCACCTGCATCTGTGGGGCTAAAGGGCATTGACACCTCTCACTTGACACGTCAGTGCCGATTGAAGTTGTATCAAGCCTGGCAACCTTAATTTAGCATTCAGTCCTTATAAAGTAATGGAATGTATTTTTCTTCTTGGTTTTTGGAAATAATATATAGCTTCAGACTAAACATTACTCTCTCAGTTCCAGGTTGGATGGTGTTTTCAGGTTTCTGTTGTTTTCCAGAGCCTTTGCTGTATAGCGTTGGTATAATGATCTTTGGTAGTTGTAAGCCTTCCAGGTGATGCCGTAATTCTGTCCAAAATCAGGTTGTAGGTTTGGAATTTTGATTTGGAGGTTATGTTGTAGAGGGTAGTATCCTGTATATGTCCTGGTGACATAGTGTTGTAGAGGGTAGCATCCTGTATATGTCCTGGTGACATAGTGTTGTAGAGGGTAGCATCCTGTCTATGTCCTGGTGACATAGTGAAGGGTAGCATCCTGTATATGTCCTGGTGACATAGTGTTGTAGAGGGTAGCATCCTGTATATGTCCTGGTGACATAGTGAAGGTTATGTTGTAGAGGGTAGTATCCTGTATGTGTTCCTCAAAATCAAATCAAATCAAATCAAATTTTATTTGTCACATACACATGGTTAGCAGATGTTAATGCGAGTGTAGCGAAATGCTTGTGCTTCTAGTTCCGACAATGCAGTAATAACGAGCAAGTAATCTAACTAACAATTCCAAAAAAACTACTGTCTTATACACAGTGTAAGGGGATAAAGAATATGTACATAAGGATATATGAATGAGTGATGGTACAGAGCAGCATAGGCAAGATACAGTAGATGATATCGAGTACAGTATATACATATGAGATAAGTATGTAAACCAAGTGGCATAGTTAAAGTGGCTAGTGATACATGTATTACATAAGGATGCAGTCGATGATATAGAGTACAGTATCAACGTATGCATATGAGATGAACAATGTAGGGTAAGTAACATTATATAAGGTAGCATTGTTTAAAGTGGCTGTTTAACAGTCTGATGGCCTTGAGATAGAAGCTGTTTTTCAGTCTCTCGGTCCCAGCTTTGATGCACCTGTACTGACCTCGCCTTCTGGATGACAGCGGGGTGAACAGGCAGTGGCTCAGGTGGTTGATGTCCTTGATGATCTTTATGGCCTTCCTGTAGCATCGGGTGGTGTAGGTGTCCTGGAGGGCAGGTAGTTTGCCCCGGTGATGCGTTGTGCAGACCTCACTACCCTCTGGAGATCCTTACGGTTGAGGGCGGTGCAGTTGCCATACCAGGCGGTGATACAGCCCGCCAGGATGCTCTCGATTGTGCATCTGTAGAAGTTTGTGAGTGCTTTTGGTGACAAGCCGAATTTCTTCAGCCTCCTGAGGTTGAAGAGGCGCTGCTGCGCCTTCCTCACGATGCTGTCTGTGTGAGTGGACCAATTCAGTTTGTCTGTGATGTGTATGCCGAGGAACTTAAAACTTGCTACCCTCTCCACTACTGTTCTATCGATGTGGATGGGGGTGTTCCCTCTGCTGTTTCCTGAAGTCCACAATCATCTCCTTAGTTTTGTTGACGTTGAGTGTGAGATTATTTTCCTGACACCACACACCGAGGGCCCTCACCTCCTCCCTGTAGGCCGTCTCGTCGTTGTTGGTAATCAAGCCTACCACTGTTGTGTCGTCCGCAAACTTGATGATTGAGTTGGAGGCGTGCATGGCCACGCAGTCGTGGGTGAACAGGGAGTACAGGAGAGGGCTCAGAACGCACCCTTGTGGGGCCCCAGTGTTGAGGATCAGCGGGGAGGAGATGTTGTTGCCTACCCTCACCACTATTCCTGGTGATATAGTGAAGGTTATGTTGTAGAGGGTAGTATCCTGTATATGTCCTGGTGACATAGTGAAGGTTATGTTGTAGAGGGTAGCATCCTGTATGTGTTCCTGGTGACATAGTGAAGGTTATGTTGTAGAGGGTAGTATCCTGTATATGTCCTGGTGACATAGTGTTGTAGAGGGTAGCATCCTGTATATGTCCTGGTGACATAGTGAAGGTTATGTTGTAGAGGGTAGCATCCTGTATATGTCCTGGTGACATAGTGAAGGTTATGTTGTAGAGGGTAGCATCCTGTATGTGTTCCTGGTGACATAGTGAAGGTTACGTTGTAGAGGGTAGCATCCTGTATGTGTCCTGGTGATATAGTGAAGGTTACGTTGTAGAGGGAAGCATCCTGTATATGTCCTGGTGATATAGTGAAGGTTATGTTGTAGAGGGTAGCATCCTGTATATGTCCTGGTGACATAGTGAAGGTTATGTTGTAGAGGGTAGCATCCTGTATATGTCCTGGTGACATAGTGAAGGTTATGTTGTAGAGGGTAGCATCCTGTATATGTCCTGGTGACATAGTGAAGGTTATGTTGTAGAGGGTAGCATCCTGTATATGTCCTGGTGACATAGTGTTGTAGAGGGTAGCATCCTGTATATGTCCTGGTGACATAGTGAAGGTTGTGTTGTAGAGGGTAGCATCCTGTATATGTCCTGGTGACGTAGAGGGTAGCATCCTGTATATGTCCTGGTGACATAGTGAAGGTTATGTTGTAGAGAGTAGCATCCTGTATACGTCCTGGTGACATAGTGAAGGTTATGTTGTAGAGGGTAGTATCCTGTATATGTCCTGGTGACATAGTGAAGGTTACGTTGTAGAGGGTAGTATCCTGTATATGTCCTGGTGACATAGTGAAGGTTACGTTGTAGAGGGTAGCATCCTGTATATGTCCTGGTGACATAGTGAAGGTTCTGTTGTAGAGAGTAGTATCCTGTATATGTCCTGGTGACATAGTGAAGGTTATGTTGTAGATGGTAGCATCCTGTATATGTCCTGGTGACATAGTGAAGGTTATGTTGTATATGTCCTGGTGACATAGTGAAGGTTATGTTGTAGAGGGTAGTATCCTGTATATGTCCTGGTGACATAGTGAAGGTTATGTTGTATATGTCCTGGTGACATAGTGAAGGTTATGTTGTATATGTCCTGGTGACATAGTGAAGGTTATGTTGTAGAGGGTAGTATCCTGTATATGTCCTGGTGACATAGTGAAGGTTATGTTGTATATGTCCTGGTGACATAGTGAAGGTTATGTTGTATATGTCCTGGTGATATAGTGAAGGTTATGTTGTATATGTCCTGGTGACATAGTGAAGGTTATGTTGTATATGTCCTGGTGACATAGTGAAGGTTATGCTGTATATGTCCTGGTGACATAGTGAAGGTTATGTTGTAGAGGGTAGCATCCTGTATATGTCCTGGTGACATAGTGAAGGTTACGTTGTAGAGGGGTGTTCAAGGGATTTTAACATCCTGTAAATGTTCCTGACAAAGATTTAGAGTTAGATAAACTTGGATTTTATCTTTTTTTAAGAACATGTTGGAAAATGCAGGAGCTCATCTGATCATGATCTCTCTCAATTCAATATACGTGGCTTTATTGGCATGGGAAACCTATTTACATTGCCAAAGCAATCTCTTTCCCCCTCTCTCTCCTTGCCCTTTTCTTGTGGCAACAGGATTTATTTTTTGTGGGTCTGTGTAATCGGAGGGAAATGTGTGTCTCTAATATGGTCATACATTTGGCAGGAGGCATCCTCTCTCAATAGCAAGGCTATGCTCACTCAAGAGAAAATTAATTTTAGGTCAGTCACAGTGGACATGTATTCTGCCATTGTGCACTCTGTTTATGTCCAAAAAGCATTCTAGTTTGCTCTGTTTTGTTGTTAATTCTTTCCAATATGTCAAGTAATTATCTTTTTGTTTTCTCATGATTTGGTTGGGTCCAATTGTGTCTCTCTCTCCCCCTCTCCATGTGATGGTAAACAATGAGAAAGATCATGTAAAAGTGAAAAGGACAGAGAGAAAAAAGAGATGGGAGAGGGAGGAGAAAAAGATAGCGTATTACAGGGGGTCTAGTTCTCCACTCCAGCACGTGATGAAGCCTTGTTGTCATGGCAGCAAAGTCTCTCTGGT
Organism: Oncorhynchus tshawytscha; assembly: GCF_018296145.1. Lineage (NCBI taxonomy): Eukaryota > Metazoa > Chordata > Actinopteri > Salmoniformes > Salmonidae > Oncorhynchus > Oncorhynchus tshawytscha. The sequence continues at coordinate 7,557,619 of NC_056441.1, read as the reverse complement.
CTCCATGGGAATGGGACTGAAACCTGTTGCAGCTCGACTTTGCCCTAGGCCGAGAGAGAGCAAGAGAGGGAGAGAGCACAGAGACCCAAATGGTGAATTACGCCTTCATTACTGTGAGACTTTAAAACTCTATAAACGTAACACTCAGAACCAAAAAAGCACAGCACAACAGCAAGCAGCTGACGCTAATTGAGGAGTCCATAAACACAAACATCTTCTGGCAAAATTGGAAAAACAGAGAGAAAAAAAAATCAAACAAGAATTAGCGATACAAAATAGTGACATACGGACAAACCCATTTTAAAACACTCTACAACGCCGTTCAAATTGACACAAACGCAGAACAACGCCAAATTCATGAGAAGTTCAATGGGTTAGAAAAAGCTATAAAGGACCATCAAAAATCCACTGGACTCCACAATTACTGACCAGGAGCTCTATAAGAAACTTCAGACCCTCAAATTTAAAAAGCTTGCAGACCTGATGGCATCCTAAATGAGATGCTCAAATTCACTAGTGCAAAATGTCAATTGGCTACATTAAAACTGTTTAATTTGATCCTGAGTGTAGGTTATTTCCCAGACATCTGGAATCAAGGACTCATAACCCCAATCTTTAATTATGAACAGAGACAAATTTGACCCCAAATTTGACCCCCAAATTTGACCCTATTTACATTTGGCATTTGTGTGAATTTGACCCCCAAATTTGACCCTATTTACATTTGGCATTTGTGTGAACAGTAACCTGAGGAAGGTTTTCTGTAGTATTATAAATGTAAGAGTTCTTAACTTCCTTAATAGTAAAAGCCAAATTGGACTTAAATTGGACCGATCATATTTACACCCTACACACCCTGATAGATAAACATGTCCACCAAAATAATACCAAAATGTATGCTTGCTTTATCAACTTCCAAAAAGCATTAGATTCTATTTGGCATACAGGACTGTTCTACAAAGTGGTATCGGGGGTAAAACATATGACATAACATAATTCTTTAACTTTAATCCCACTAACGGGATTAGTGTCATCAACAATCGCTGAATAGCATAGCAATTAATATTACTAAAAATATTTATATTCATTAAATCACAAGGAAAACACAGCTTAGCCTTTAGTTAATCCACCTGTCGTGTCAGATTTTGAAAATATGCTTTACAGCGAAAGCAATCCAAGCGTTTGTGTAAGTTTATCGATCGCACGACAAAACATGAAGTACACTTAGGATCAGGAAGCTTGGTCACGAAAATCAGAAAAGCAATCAAATTAAATCGTTTACCTTTGATGATCTTCGGATGTTTTCACTCACGAGACTCCCAGTTACACAACAAATGTTCCTTTTGTTCCATAAAGATGATTTTTATATCCAAAATACCTCCGTTTGTTTGTCGCGTTATGTTCAGAAATGTTATGTTCAGTCACAACAATGCAGACGAAAATTCCAAATAGTTTCCATAATGTCCACAGAAACATGTCAAAAGTTTTTTTTATAATCATTCCTCAGGTTTAAAAAAATATATATAATCGAAAATATATCAACCGCAAATGTCTTTCACAGTAGGAGAGGGAAAAGCAATACCTATCCAAACTCTGTTGTGCGCGAGCAAAACTCATGTGACCACTTGACGCGATGTTATCGTTCTGGCTCATTTTTCTAAATAAAAGCCTGAAACTATGTCTGAAGACTGTTGACACCTCGAGGAAGCGATAGGAAAAGGAATCTGGTTCATATCCCTTTAAATCCAGCAATGGGAGGCTATGGAACATGGAGTTTTCAAAATAGAAGCCACTTCCTGGTTTGATTTTCCTCAGCGTTTCGCCTGCAATGTCAGTCCTGTTATACTCAGACAATATTTTGACAGTTTTGGAAACTTTAGTGTTTTCTATCCTAATACGTGAATCATATGCATATTCTAGCATCTGATCCTGAGAAATAGGCCGTTCACATAAAAATAGTTTTGGAAACTTTAGTGTTTTCTATCCTAATACGTCAATCATATACGTTCACATAAAAATAGTGCCCCCTAGCTTCAAGAGGTTAATAAAAGGAAGAACAACAAACAAAACTATACAAAACAACAACGCGACCGTGCCACTATAAAGACCGAGTGCTGACATGCAACTACACATAGACAATAACCCACAGATAAACCAAGGCATATGGCTACCTAAATATGGTTCCCAATCAGAGACAACTAGACAAAACTATACAAAACAACAACGCGACCGTGCCACTATAAAGGCCGAGTGCTGACATGCAACTACACATAGACAATAACCCACAGATAAACCAAGGCATATGGCTACCTAAATATGGTTCCCAATCAGAGACAACGATAAACTGCCTCTAATTGAGAACCAATCTAGGCAACCATAGACATACATTTACCTAGACAACCAAAACCCCATAGATGTACAAAACCCCCTATACAAAAACTAAACAAACAAGATCATCCGTTCACCTACTCTCAAAGACACGGTGGATGGAACCAAACATCTCCAATTTGGAATCCAGACCAAAGGACAGACCACAAGCTTTTCACATAGAAACAGAGAGATCGAACAGAAAGCATGGAACAGAGAGCAGGGAAGGAAAGTAAGAGATGAAATGTTTTATTTTTTTATGGAGTGATCTGACATTAGTTGAGTTAGAGATGAATACATTTAATTGTAATGTTTAGATGGCAAGATGATTCTCCTGAACACATCCATCCACCCAGCTAGGAGCTAGCTAGTACTCTCATCCATCTGGGTCATGGCTAGAAAGCAGCTAGGAGCTAGCAAGCACTCTCATCCATCTGGGTCATGGCTAGAAGGCAGCTAGGTGCTAGCAAGCACTCTCATCCATCTGGGTCATGGCTAGAAGGCAGCTAGGAGCTAGCAAGCACTCTCATCCATCTGGGTCATGGCTAGAAGGCAGCTAGGAGCTAGCAAGCACTCTCATCCATCTGGGTCATGGCTAGAAGGCAGCTAGGTGCTAGCAAGCACTCTCATCCATCTGGGTCATGGCTAGAAGGCAGCTAGGAGCTAGCAAGCACTCTCATCCATCTGGGTCATGGCTAGAAGGCAGCTAGGAGCTAGCAAGCACTCTCATCCATCTGGGTGATGGCTAGAAGGCAGCTAGGAGCTAGCAAGCACTCTCATCCATCTGGGTCATGGCTAGAAGGCAGCTAGGTGCTAGCAAGCACTCTCATCCATCTGGGTCATGGCTAGAAGGCAGCTAGGAGCTAGCAAGCACTCTCATCCATCTGGGTCATGGCTAGAAGGCAGCTAGGAGCTAGCAAGCACTCTCATCCATCTGGGTGATGGCTAGAAGGCAGCTAGGAGCTAGCTAGTACTCTCATCCATCTGGGTCATGGCTAGAAAGCAGCTAGGAGCTAGCAAGCACTCTGAAGCCCTGGAACAAAGCTACTGGTATACAACTACAGGTTGAGCAACAAAAAACAAACATTGTAAGATGCAAGCGCATGCACTTGGAGGTTTGCACACCAGGCAGCATATGGAATCATATGGATGATTCTCATCCATCCACCCATTACTCAAAGTTCAATCAAATGTATTTATTAAGCCATTCTTACATCAGCTGATGTCACAAAGTGCTGTACAGAAACCCAGCCTAAAACCCCAAAACAGCAAGCAATGCAGGTGTAGAAGCACGGTGGCTAGGAAAAACTCCCTAGAAGGCCAGAACCTAGGAAGAAACCTAGAGAGGAACCAGGCTATGAGGGGTGGCCAGTCCTCTTATGGCTGTGCTGGGAGGAGATTATAACAGAACATGGCTAAGATGTTCAAATGTTCATAGATAATAATACCTATCCACCTATCAATCCATCATCCATCCATCCATCTGCCCATCCATCCATCCACCTATCCATCCATCCAACCACCCATCCAACCATCAAATTACCTATCCATCCACAGACCTATCCATCCATCCACCCACTTATCCACCTATCCATCCATCCACCATTCCACCTATCCATCCATCCATCCACCTATCCCTCCATCCATCCTTCCATCCATCCACCTATCCACTTATCCACCTATCCATCCATCCATCATCCACCCATCCACCCACTCACCCACACATCCATCTATCCATCCACCCATCCATCCATCCATCCATAAATCCATCCACACATCCATCCATCCACCCACCCACCCACCCACCCACCCACCCACCCACCCATCCATCCATCCATTTTCTACCCACCCATTTCACCATCCATCCATCATCCACCCATCATCCACCCATCCACCCACCCACACATCCATCCATCCATCCATAAATCCATTCACACATCCATCCACCCACCCACCCATCCATCCATTTTCTACCCACCCATTTCACCATCCATCCATCATCCACCCATCCACCCATCCACCCATCCACCCACCCACCCACACATCCACCCCCCACACATCCATCCATCCATCCATCCACACATCCATCCATCCATCCATCAGAGTCATGGACAGATCTAGAGACAGATAGAATGTGTTCCAAAAGTTACCCTATTCCCTACATAGTGCACTACTGTTGACCAGAGCTCTACTGGCCCTGGTAAAAAATAGTGTACAATATATAAGGAATAGGATGCCACAGAAAACAAGTGAGTGTTTGACAATGAATGCATGAATGGCAAAATAAATACTTATAATATGATTGCATGAAGGAATTGGTGATGTCATTGGGGCTTTAGTCAGATATTGATTTGCTAGGAGGTTGACAATGAATGACCGACGTGACAGAATATAACTAATGCTCTAAAGCACTTATCATATCATTGTGGCTATATTAATTGATTTGCTATGTGGGTTCTGGGGACTGGCTCAAATATACTGTCCTCATTGTGACACACTCTCTCTCTCTCTCTCTCTCTCTCTCTCTCCCTCTCTGTCTCTCTCTCTCCCTCTGTCTCTCTCTCTCCCTCCTCTGTCTCCCTCTGTCTCTCTCTCCTCTCTGTCTCTCTCTCTCCCTCCCTCTCTCCACCTCTGTATCTCTCTCCCTCTCTCCGTCTCTCTCTCTGTTTCTCTCTCTCTCTATCCCCATCTCTCCCTCCCTCCCCCTCCCTCCCCCTTTCTCCTCCCTCCTTCCCTCCCTCCCTCCCTCCCTCCCTCCCTCCCTCCCTCCCTCCCTCCCTCCCTCCCCCTCCCTCCCTCCCTCCCCTCCCTCCCTCTATCCCCATCCCTCCCTCTGTTTTCTATCCCCCTCCCTTTATCCCTCCCTCTGTTTCTCTCTATCCCCCTCCCTCTATCCCCATCCCTCCCTCTGTTTCTCTCTATCCCCCTCCCTCTATCCCCATCCCTCCCTCTGTTTCTCTTTATCCCCCTCCCTCCCTCCCTCTATCCCCATCTCTCTCTCCCTCTCTCTATATAGACATAATGGCTTGTATTGACTGGGTCTGGTCATTCAGGGATATTAGCATGAATAAATGGCCAAATGGACAAAGAGCATAAACTCTGATACGTGTATGTACACACAGTAACACACAATCACACCCACACACACACACAGACAATATATATACACACACACGCACACGCACACGCACACGCACAATGTACACACACACACAATATACACACACACACAATATACACAAATACAAAACTACACACACATACACACAATCACACACACACCCATACACACAAACACATATACCCACAGTCATTCTCATTGTACACACAAAAACACACAACCACAGTAAAATTATACATACACAATGAATAAGAACAAACAATCACAGACACACTCAGTTTATCAAACAATGAAGACTTACAGTGTACATGAGTGACAAAACTCAAAACACACACACACACACATTACACACACAGTACCCACACATACACAGTACACATACACAGTACCATGCTCTGTTCTTTATGCTCCTCTGAGAGCCCTGTGTCTCTCCTTCCCTCCCTCCCTCTAATCCTCTCTGTTGTAATCCTCTCTGTTCTATTCCTCTCTGTTCTATTCCTCTCTGTTCTAATCCTCTCTGTCCTATTCCTCTCTGTTCTAATCCTCTCTGTTCTAATCCTCTCTGTTCTAATCCTCTCTGTTCTAATCCTCTCTGTTCTATTCCTCTCTGTTCTAATCCTCTCTGTCCTATTCCTCTCTGTTCTAATCCTCTCTGTTCTAATCCTCTCTGTTCTAATCCTCTCTGTTCTAATCCTCTCTGTTCTAATCTAATCCTCTCTGTTCTAATCCTCTCTGTTCTAATCCTCTCTGTTCTAATCCTCTCTGTTCTAATCCTCTCTGTTCTAATCCTCTCTGTTCTAATCCTCTCTGTTCTAATCCTCTCTGTTCTAATCCTCTCTGTTCTAATCCTCTCTGTTCTAATCCTCTCTGTTCTATTCCTCTCTGTTCTAATCCTCTCTGTTCTTCCTCTCTGTTCTAATCCTCTCTGTTCTAATCCTCTCTGTTCTATTCCTCTCTGTTCTAATCCTCTCTGTTCTAATCCTCTCTCTTCTAATCCTCTCTGTTCTAATCCTCTCTGTTCTAATCCTCTCTGTTCTATTCCTCTCTGTTCTAATCCTCTCTGTTCTAATCCTCTCTGTTCTAATCCTCTCTGTTCTATTCCTCTCTCTTCTATTCCTCTCTGTTCTAATCCTCTCTGTTCTAATCCTCTCTGTTCTATTCCTCTCTGTTCTAATCCTCTCTGTTCTAATCCTCTCTGTTCTAATCCTCTCTTCTAATCCTCTCTGTTCTATTCCTCTCTCTTCTAATCCTCTCTGTTCTAATCCTCTCTGTTCTAATCCTCTCTGTTCTAATCCTCTCTGTTCTCCTCTCTGTTCCTCTCTGTTCTAATCCTCTCTGTTCTAATCCTCTCTGTTCTATTCCTCTCTCTTCTAATCCCTCTGTTCTAATCCTTCTGTTCTAATCCTCTCTGTTCTAATCCTCTCTGTTCTAATCCCTCTGTTCTGTTCTAATCCTCTCTGTTCTAATCCTCTCTCTTCTAATCCTCTCTGTTCTAATCCTCTCTGTTCTAATCCTCTCTGTTCTAATCCTCTCTGTTCTAATCCTCTCTGTTCTAATCCTCTCTCTTCTAATCCTCTCTGTTCTAATCCTCTCTGTTCTAATCCTGTTCTCTCCTTCTAATCCTCTGTTCTCTGTTCTAATCCTCTCTGTTCTAATCCTCTCTGTTCTAATCCTCTGTTCTATTCCTCTATTCCTCTCCTCTCTCTTCTAATCCTCTCTGTTCTAATCCTCTCTGTTCTATTCCTCTCTCTTCTAATCCTCTCTGTTCTAATCCTCTCTGTTCTAATCCTCTCTGTTCGAATCCTCTCTGTTCTAATCCTCTCTGTCCTTAAACCTCTCTGTTCTAATCCTAACCCACTCTATTCTCCCTCCCTCTTACCATCATTCCCCTTCTCTCCCTCTCCCTTCCTCTCTCCTTCTTCCTTACATCTGATACGACAGGCTCATTGTCCACCCTCCATCTCAAAAGCCTGGAAGGGATGTGTCACGTCTACTCCCGCCTCTCCTCTTCGGCGCTCGACGTCGCCTGTCTACTAACCAGAGGTCCTGGTAACCCATCACTACGCACACCTGGCAACCCTTCATTACACACACCTGGCAACTCTTCATTACACACACCTGGCAACCCTTCATTACACACACCTGGCAACCCTTCATTACACACACCTGGCAACCCTTCATTACACACACCTGGCAACCCTTCATTACACACACCTGGCAACCCTTCATTACACATACCTGTAACTTCTTTGATTATTCCTCCTATAAAATAGCACTCTGTTGTCATTTCCTGTCACTGTTGTCATTTCCTGTCTGTTTATGTTCTTATGTCCAGACGCTCATCTAGTTTTTGTATCATTACGTGTTCATTTATATTAAACTATCCAACAGCACCTGCGTCCTAATGCCCATTACAGAATGAGAGAGCCAAGCCTATGGGTTAATAGCTTTAGCCCTGCAGTACATAAACACACACCAACCGATTAACGGACCGATAACATACAATATGGTTTTTATTCTTCTCTTTTCCATATTTATGTCTGTCTCCGATAAACTACCCAGGGTATAACATCTATAGAAGAGACAGGAATGCTTATGGGGGAGGTGTTGACTAATACTGTAGAACGTTGTTCTAAAGCTGTATCCGTACCCATTGGATGCAGTGATCACAATATAGTTCCCAGGTTCCAAATGCTGGGCCTAAAATAGTGTACAATGCTGTGACTCCTATGTGGATGATGTAAAAAAAAAAAAAAAAATTGTTGATCTGATGATTTGTTGATTATTAATAAGGAGCATCCAGACGCTGCACGTGATGAACTTCTTCATGAACTGCTTCGTCCAATTATTGATGAACATGAACCTGTTAAAACCTCCTCTCTATTTGATTAGTTTTTTTTCATTCATTTTTGCATATAAAACCAACAAACAAAAAAACTGTGGGTGGGGTTCAATGTGGAATGTCTTGGCAGGTGCACAGCCAACACTTCCTGTCCTTTTAAAGTAGGAGGTCACCCTTCAAACTTCATTCTATTCATCTATTATCTATTAATTCATTGATTAGTGCCAGAGTGTCAAGAAAAGGTATGATTTTTCAATTTCTGCATTACATTTAGTGTGTTCTTACATTTAGTG
>NC_056441.1:7526496-7543996 GCF_018296145.1 Oncorhynchus tshawytscha | reverse complement strand
GCAAAGGGTGGCTACTTTGAAGAATCTAAAATATATTTTGATTTGTTTAACACTTTTTTTGCTTACTATATGATTCCATATGTGTTATTTCATAGTTCTGATGTCTTCACTATTATTCTACAATGTAGAAAATAGTAAAAATAAAGAAAATCCTTGAACGAGTAGGTGTGTCCAAATTCTCAAACTTTTGGTACTGTATATTTTTTTCAACAACAGGTTATGGTCAATAATATCAGTCTTCACTGAAATCGAACAGTACAGCTTCCACAATCTTCTTATCATCAATTTCTTTCAACCAATCATCAGTCATTTGTGTCAGTGCAGTACATTGTCATGACATTGCCCTGTTGGGTGTGGTTTATGACACCCATAAATACATTTTCCCTTTTTCTCTCCACTCTACAGAATGGTAACATCAAACGGTTGGGGAAAGGAACAATATTTCTGTAATTCCAACCAGTTGAAAGTGTCCGTTGGTACTTAAAGAATATGACGTCAGATCAGCTGGTGTCTGGGACATTATATCTGATGACAGGACGACTTAAATTATATAGTGGAAAGTCTACACATTCTAGTTATCAGATTCACATGGAATTGTTCTGCGAATTAAATGTTTAAATATGAAACTATTTGTGAAAATATGAAATGTAATTTTAGCTTTTAAATGAGAGAATTGTTTTCATAAGTAAACTATGCTCACTCAGTGGCCACGCCCAACTGAACAGACATTGGTTGAGATCTATGAAACACGCCCTTCTCTCCTCCAATACAAAAGCCTGTTGACGAAAGTCAACCTTCGTTCCCGACGACGTGAGGACTGGTGTCCATACGTTTAAAGGGTTAATTTCAACGTGGAGGTGACAATCACCACACTGGAAGGATGAATTTCTACTAGACCAGCCAGAATTCAGCGCGAGCTGATTATGGTATTGACTTTGAACTCTTATTCACTAAAGAAGAAGTGATACATTCTAGAAGTCGAGTTATCAGCTGCAGCTGTAAACGTACGTGTTCTAGGAAAGGACAGGCAATCTCCTAAGAACGAGAGGTTACTTCAACGTATCTGCTCAACAACACTACGACCAGAAAGATTCTTCGAAAGAACAATGACGATCTCTGCTGGGCAAACCAGTCTTCCATCTTCGACCCATCTATCGAAGCGTAGCTCAGAGTAAATATATATCTTGCATTTTCCTTTTACGAATGGGAGGATATTAGAATGCATAAGATTCTGTATTTACGATAGCATAGCTTCTCAAGGTCCGATAGAGACCCAAACCGTTTGTCCCTCAATCTTCCCGCTCTTTCATTCAAACCCAACCCCCTTTCTTTGTGTAACCAGCTGTCATATCGGTTTTGTCCGCTAGGGACTTTTTCTTTTATGACATGATTAGTAATTGATGTATGATCCATCCTGTGTACATGTAATTCTGTGTGATTATTTAGATATTTAGTAAATAAGCCTATTTTTATATTGCTGATTCAACTTGTTAGCCAGGATTCGTGAAAATAACCAATAATCTTACAATGTTCAGATGAGACTGAATAAGGTGACGCTTAATAATTGACTGCTATTGATATAAAAGATCTTCAGATCTTTAGGAGAGTTTATTCAGAAGACAGCAGCTCTATAAACACTCTTCCGTGGTCCCCGGGTTAATGACAAGTTAATTGTTGTTTAATTCAATCACGTAATAAAACATAATTGATTTGATAAAAAAAAGCCTGTCATTTAATTTAATCAGTCAGATACACGACAACATATTGAGTGCCCTTCTCTATAAGCATGCTGAAAGTCTGTTGTCAATTTGTTTGCACAGAAATGTTATTGTATTTGGTCAAACACCCATTTTTCCAACAGTTTACTAAGAGCTGGCAGCAAGCTGATTGGTCTGCTGTTCAAATCATTAAAGGCTGCTTTACCACTCTTGGGTAGCGGAATGACTTTGGCTTCCCTCCAGGCATGAGGACAAACACCTTCCTCTAGGCTCAGATTAAAGATATGACAGATAGGAGTGGCTATAGAGTCAGCTACCATCCTTAGTAGCTTTCCATCTAAGTTGTCAATGCCAGGAGGTTTGTCATTCTTCCACCTCTCCCACACGAACTTTATAAAATTAAAACTTGTTATGCTTTTCTTGCATTTACTGTTTTATGCATGAGTACGATGGTTCACTGTTCATCATTGGCATGTCCTGCTTAGTTTGCCCACTTTGTCAATTAAGTAATAATTAAAATCATTGGTAACATCAAATGGTTTTCTGATGAATAAACCATCTGATTCAATGAAAGAAGGAGTAAAATGTGTCTTTCTGCCCATAATTTAATGTTTGGTATACTCAGTTGGTCTATAAGGGCACAGGTCAAGACCCAGATGCAGACATGGGAGGCAGATGGTTCAAGTCTCTGATATTTATTATAATCCAAGGGGCAGGCAAGAGACAGGTTGTGGACAGACAACATATCATGACAAGGTCAGAGTCCAGGAGGTACAGAGTGGCAGGCAGGCTGGAGGTCAGGACAGGCAAAATATCATGACAAGGTCAGAGTCCAGGAGGTACAGAGTGGCAGGCAGGCTGGAGGTCAGGGTACGCAGTATGGTCAGGCAGGCGGGTTCAGAGTCCAGGAGGTACAGAGTGGCAGGCAGGCTGGAGGTCAGGACAGGCAAAATATCATGACAAGGTCAGAGTCCAGGAGGTACAGAGTGGCAGGCAGGCTGGAGGTCAGGGTACGCAGTATGGTCAGGCAGGCGGGTTCAGAGTCCAGGAGGTACAGAGTGGCAGGCAGGCTGGAGGTCAGGACAGGCAAAATATCATGACAAGGTCAGAGTCCAGGAGGTACAGAGTGGCAGGCAGGCTGGAGGTCAGGGCACGCAGGCGGGTTCAGAGTCAAGGCAGGCAAGGGTCAAAAACGGGAAGACGAGCAAAAAAAATGAGAAACTTGACAAAACAAGACAAACTGGCACAGACAGACGGAAAACACAGGTATAAATACCCAGGGGATAATGGGGAAGATGGGTGACACCTGGAGGGGGGTGGAGACAAGCACAAGGACAGGTGAAACAGACCAGGGTGTGACATGGTCATCTGTTCTTCATGCAATAGGCTATGTGTTGTGTTGTGTTTACAGATGAAATGGTAATAGCTCTGTCACCACTCTGGTTGCCATGGGACTGTTTGGTTTCCATGGGCCCTAGTTCTCCTCAATTATCCAATGTATCATTCTCCTCTTTAGCCACGGTTAATGAAATGGAGAGTATGCTTACCAAATAGCACCCTATTCCCGACATAGTGCACTACTTTTGACTAGGGCTTATGAGTAATAGGGGACCGTTTGGTAAGCACCCAGAGAACAATAGCCCTCAAAAGCTCTCCTAGGTCCACTTATCTCATCATCTACCATATAGCACCATGGTCATTGAAAACAGTTGATTTATGTATGTTCTGACTACTGCATGGCCGTAACATCCTGCATTCAGTTCAAGAACTGTGAAGACCAACAGACAGATGATTTAACAAGGAGTCAAACGGACATTCATTTAGACTGGGATCATATTTTGTCATTCGTGGTGATGTGGGGTGAAGCTCTTCCACTTTGGTATTTACAACCCTGTGTGTACTGTACATTCCATCATCTGTTACATCACTGTAAGTCTCTGTTATGTCACAATGGTTCCCTTCTTTGACATTTCTGACATTCTCATCCTTGACATCACAATGGATGTAATGTAGACCAAAGACATCAGAGGGCATAGTGCTGGTTTAATAAAGCATGTTGCAGCTGGTTTGAAGTGTCCAAGTGATTGATGACATCAATCAGCAAACACTGATTCGAACTCACCATCTCTACCTCACCCTCTCTATCCTCAACGTCTCTATCCTCAACGTCTCTATCCTCACCCTCTCTATCCTCACCCTTTCTATCCTCAACGTCTCTATCCTCACCCTCTCTATCCTCACCATCTCTACCTCACCCTCTCTATCCTCAACGTCTCTATCCTCACCCTCTCTATCCTCGCCCTCTCTACCTCACCATCTCTACCTCACCCTCTCTATCCTCAACGTCTCTATCCTCACCCTCTCTATCCTCAACATCTCTATCCTTGCCCTCTCTACCTCGCCATCTCTACCTCGCCATCTCTACCTCGCCCTCTCTACCTCGCCCTCTCTACCTCACCGTCTCTACCTCGCCATCTCTACCTCGCCATCTCTACCTCGCCCTCTCTACCTTGCCATCTCTACCTCGCCATCTCTACCTCGCCTCTCTACCTCGCCATCTCTACCTCACCCTCTCTAACTCAACGTCTCTATTCTCGCCATCTCTACCTCGCCATCTCTACCTCGCCCTCTCTACCTCAACGTCTCTATTCTCGCCATCTCTACCTCGCCCTCTCTACCTCACCCTCTCTACCTCACCCTCTCTACCTCAACGTCTCTATTCTCGCCATCTCTACCTCACCCTCTCTATCCTCGCCATCTCTACCTCGCTATCTCTACCTCACCCTCTCTACCTCGCCATCTCTACCTCCCTCTCTCTACCTCAACGTCTCTATTCTCGCCATCTCTACCTTGCAAACTCTACCTCGCCCTCTCTACCTCACCCTCTCTATCTCACCCTCTCTACCTCAACGTCTCTATTCTCGCCATCTCTACCTCGCCCTCTCTAGCTCGCCATCTCTACCTCACCCTCTCAACCTCACCCTCTCTACCTCACCCTCTCTACCTTGCCCTCTCTACCTCAACGTCTCTATTCTCGCCATCTCTACCTCGCCAACTCTACCTCGCCCTCTCTACCTCACCCTCTCTACCTCACCCTCTCTACCTCAATGTCTCTATTCTCGCCATCTCTACCTCACCCTCTCTATCCTCGCCATCTCTACCTCACCCTCTCTACCTCGCCATCTCTACCTCGCCCTCTCTACCTCGCCATCTCTACCTCCCTCTCTCTACCTCAACGTCTCTATTCTCGCCATCTCTACCTTGCAAACTCTACCTCGCCCTCTCTACCTCACCCTCTCTACCTCACCCTCTCTACCTCACCCTCTCTATCTCAACGTCTCTATTCTCGCCATCTCTACCTCACCCTCTCTATCCTCGCCATCTCTACCTCGCCATCTCTACCTCGCCCTCTCTAGCTCGCCATCTCTACCTCGCCCTCTCTACCTCAACGTCTCAATTCTCGCCATCTCCACCTCGCCATCTCTACCTCGCCCTCTCTACCTCACCCTCTCTACCTTGCCCTCTCTACCTCAACGTCTCTATTCTCGCCATCTCTACCTCACCGTCTCTACCTCACCATCTCTACCTCAACATCTCTATCCTCACCATCTCTACCTCACCGTCTAAACCTCAACATCTCTATCCTCACCATCTCTAACTAATTCCTGTTAGTGATATTTGTGAGTGTAAAGGTTGTATAGAATGGAATGTACTCTATAGGCTGAATATGGTAACAGGTAGAGAAGTTGCTTCTCTCTGAATGCTCTACTTTCATGACAGATCACATGACCCTCTGTTGTTCTGTTTTCTCTCATGACATTGGAACGTTATTGACCAATTTTCAAAAGGACAAATCAATCAATCAAATGTATTTATAAAGCCCTTTTTACATCAGCTGATGTCACAAAGTGCTGTACAGAAACCCAGCCTAAAACCCCAAACAGCAAGCAATGCAGATGTAGAAGCACAGTGGCTAGGAAAAACTCCCTAGAAAGGGCCAGAACCTAGGAAGAAACCTAGAGAGGAACCAGGCTATGATGGGTGGCCAGTCCTCTTCTGGCTGTACTGGGTGGAGATTAGAACAGAACATGGCCATGATGTTCAGATGTTCATAGATGACTTGCAGGGTCAAATAATAATAACCACAGTGGTTGTCGAGGGTGCAACAGGTCAGCACCTCAGGAGTAAATGTCAGTTGGCTTTTCATAGCCGATCATTCGTAGCATCTCTACTACTCCTGCTGTCTCTAGAGAGTTGAAAACAGCAGGTCTGGGACAGGTAGCACGTCCGGTGAACAGGTCCATAGCCGCAGGCAGAACAGTTGAAACTGGAGCAGCAGCACAACCAGGTGGACTGGGGACAGCAAGGAGTCATCAGGCCAGGTAGACCAGAGGCATGGTCCTAGGGCTCAGGTCCCCCGAGAGAGAGAAAGAAAGAAAAAATGAGAGAAAGAGAGAAAAAGAGAGAGAATTAGAGAGAGCATACTTAAATTCACACAGGACACCGGATAAGACAGGAGAAAGATATAACAGACTGACCCTAGCCCCACGACACAAACTATTGCAGCATAAATACTGGAGGCTGAGACAGGAGGGGTCGGGAGACACTGTGGCCCAGTCCGACAATACAAATGGTGAGAGAAAAACACCTCCTCTCTTATCACCCCTTCACTCTTCCGTCCCTTCTTTCTTCTGTCCTCCTATCCTCTCTGTCTCTGTCTCTGTCTCTGTCTCTCTCTGTCTCTCTAAGCGTAAACACTCTTTTACCATGGTTTAGGGAAAAATCATGTTATTTTTTTCCCCCAGCCCTGCACAGTTGGCAGCTGGAGTGGCTGTAGCTTGGGATACAACATGTCCAGAAAGAAGTCGGGAAGAGCAAAGGAAGTAGGAGTGATGGAATAACATTAATGTGTTATAGTAACACATGGTAACGCTCACTCACACATACACAAGTGTAGAGATCTCTGAAACTCACTCCTCAGCTTGAAGTCTCGCCCTTTGCGCAATTGAAGAAGTCATTTTAAAATATCATGATGGGTTGGAAGGCTTCAGGAGGGCAGACAGATGTTGTTTACGAGGTAATCCTAAATGTCAGTCTCAGTATGAATCAGCAGGAAATGTCAAGCTACTGAATCAGTAGGAAGTGTCAAGCTACTGAATCAGGAGGAAGTGTCAAGCTACTGAATCAGGAGGAAGTGTCAAGCTACTGAATCAGCAGGAAGTGTCAAGCTACTGAATCAGCAGGAAGTGTCAAGCTACTGAATCACGAGGAAGTGTCAAGCTACTGAATCAGGAGGAAGTGTCAAGCTACTGAATCAGCAGGAAGTGTCAAGCTACTGAATCAGCAGGAAGTGTCAAGCTACTGAATCAGCAGGAAGTGTCAAGCTACTGAATCAGCAGGAAGTGTCAAGCTACTGAATCAGGAGGAAGTGTCAAGCTACTGAATCAGGAGGAAGTGTCAAGCTACTGAATCAGCTACTGAATCAGCAGGAAGTGTCAAGCTACTGAATCAGCAGGAAGTGTCAAGCTACTGAATCAGCAGGAAGAATGACAAGCTACTGAATCAGCAGGAAGTGTCAAGCTACTGAATCAGCAGGAAGTGTCAAGCTACTGAATCACTGAATCGAGGAAGTGTCAAGCTACTGAATCAGGAGGAAGTGTCAAGCTACTGAATCAGCAGGAAGTGTCAAGCTACTGAATCAGCAGGAAGTGTCAAGCTACTGAACGAGGAAGTGTCAAGCTACTGAATCAGGAGGAAGGAAGCTACTGAATCAGGAGGAAGTGTCAAGCTACTGAATCAGCAGGAAGTGTCAAGCTACTGAATCAGCAGGAAGTGTCAAGCTACTGAATCAGCAGGAAGTGTCAAGCTACTGAATCAGCAGGAAGTGTCAAGCTACTGAATCAGCAGGAAGTGTCAAGCTACTGAATCACGAGGAAGTGTCAAGCTACTGAATCACAAGGAAGTGTCAAGCTACTGAATCAGGAGGAAGTGTCAAGCTACTGAATCAGCAGGAAGTGTCAAGCTACTGAATCAGCAGGAAGTGTCAAGCTACTGAATCACGAGGAAGTGTCAAGCTACTGAATCAGGAGGAAGTGTCAAGCTACTGAATCACGAGGAAGTGTCAAGCCACTGAATCACGAGGAAGTGTCAAGCTACTGAATCAGGAGGAAGTGTCAAGCTACTGAATCAGCAGGAAGTGTCAAGCTACTGAATCAGCAGGAAGTGTCAAGCTACTGAATCAGCAGGAAGTAAAAGAGTAAAAGTTGTCACAAATATAAATTGTAAAGTAAAGTACAGATACCCCAAATAAACTACTTAAACTACGTAGTACTTTAAAGTATTTTTTACTTAGGTTCTTTACACCACTGCCTGTTTATACGTCTCTCCTGTTAGAGGATACTATTCCCTCTGCTCTGCTAATTTAGTCAGAACCCTCATTATCAGGTTAAAAACAACAATCACAACATCTATTTCAGGTTAAAAACAACAGTCAGAGCATCTATTTCAGGTTAAAACAACAGTCAGAGCATCTATTTCAGGTTCAAAACAACAGTCACATCATCTATTTCAGGTTAAAACAACAGTCAGAGCATCTATTTCAGGTTAAAACAACAGTCAGAGCATCTATTTCAGGTTAAAACAACAGTCACAGCATCTATTTCAGGTTAAAACAACAGTCAGAGCATCTATTTCAGGTTAAAACAACAGTCACAGCATCTATTTCAGGTTAAAACAACAGTCAGAGCATCTATTTCAGGTTAAAACAACAGTCACAGCATCTATTTCAAATAGAAAACAAACAACAGAGATGCATACTGTAAACAAGCATGTTGATTCACAGACACACGTGATATAAAAGCCACACATACCAGTACCAGTCAAAAGTTTGAGAACACCTACTCATTAAAGGGTTTTTCTTTATTTTTACTATTTTCTACATTGTAGACTAATAGTGAAGACATCAACACTGTGAAGTAACACAAATGGAATCATGTAGTAACCAAAAAAGTGTAAAACAAATCAAAATAGATTTTAGATTTTAGATTCGTCAAAGTAGCCACCCTTTGCCTTGATGACAGCTTTGCACACTCTTGGCATTCTTTCAACCAACTTCATGAGGAATGCTTTTCCAACAGGCTTGAAGGAGTTCCCACATATGCTGAACGCTTGTTGGCTTCTTTTCCGCCACTCTGCGCTCCAACTCCTCCCAAACCATCTCAATTGGGTTGAGGTCAGGTGATTGTGGAGGCCAGGTCATCTGATGCAGCACTCCATCACTCTCCTTCTTGGTCAAATAGCTCTTCCACAGCCTGGAGGTGTGTTGGATCATTGTCCTGTTGAAAAACAAATGATAGTCCCACTAAGCGTAAGCGAGATGGGATGGCGTATCGCTGCAGATTGCTGTGGTAGTCATGCTGGTTAAGTGTGTCTTAAATTCTAAATAAATCACAGACAGAGTCACCAGCGATGCAACTCCACACCATCACACTTCCTCCTCCATGCTTCACGGTGGGAACCACACATGCAGAGATCATCCGTTCACCTACTCAGCATCTCACAATGATACAGTGGTTCGAACCAAAAATCTCAAATTTGGACTCATCAGAGAGAGACTCATCAGAGAGAGACTCATCAGAGAGAGAGAGAGAGAGAGAGAGAGAGAGACTCATCAGAGAGACTCATCAGAGAGTGAGAGAGAGAGAGACTCATCAGAGAGAAACTCATCAGAGAGAGACTCGTCCGAGAGAGAGAGAGAGACTCATCAGAGAGAGACTCATCAGAGAGTGAGAGAGAGAGACTCATCAGAGAGAGACTCATCAGAGAGTGGGAGAGAGAGAAACTCATCAGAAAGAGACTCATCAGAGAGAGACTCATCAGAGAGACTCATCAGAGAGAGACTCATCAGAGAGACTCATCAGAGAGAGACTCATCAGAGAGAGACTCATCAGAGAGAGACTCATCAGAGAGAGAGAGAGAGAGAGACTCATCAGAGAGACTCATCAGAGAGTGAGAGAGAGAGAGACTCATCAGAGAGACTCATCAGAGAGAGACTCATCAGAGAGTGAGAGAGAGAGAGACTCATCAGAGAGAAACTCATCAGAGAGAGACTCATCCGAGAGTGAGAGAGAGAGACTCATCAGAGAGAGACTCATCAGAGAGAGACTCATCAGAGAGTGAGAGAGAGAGACTCATCAGAGAGAGACTCATCAGAGAGTGGGAGAGAGAGAAACTCATCAGAGAGACTCATCAGAGAGACTCATCAGAGAGAGACTCATCAGAGAGACTCATCAGTGAGAGACTCATCAGAGAGACTCATCAGAGAGAGAGAGAGAGAGACTCATCAGAGAGAGACTCATCAGAGAGAGAGAGAGAGAGAGAGAGAGAGAGACTCATCAGAGAGAGACCTATCAGAGAGACTCATCAGAGAGACTCATCAGAGAGAGACTCATCAGAGAGATTCATCAGAGAGAGACTCATCAGAGACTCATCAGACCAAAGGACAGATTTCCACCCGTCTAATGTCCATTGCTCGTGTTCTTTGGCCCAAGCAGGTCTCTTCTTATTATTTGTGTCCTTTCGAAGTGGTTTGTTTGCAGCAATTCAACCATGAAGACCTGATTCACACAGTCTCCTTCGAACAGTTGATGTTGAGATGTGTCTGTTACTTGAACTCTGTGAAGTATTTATTTGGGCTGCAATCTGAGGTGCAGTTAACTCTAATGAACTTAGCAACAAAGGTAACTCTGGGTCTTCCTTTCCTGTGGTGGTCATCATGAGAGCCAGTTTCATCATAGCGCTTGATGGTTTTTGCGACTGCACTTGAATAAACTTTAAAAGTTCTTGACATTTTCTGGATTGACTGACCTTCATGTCTTAATAAGGGAGGAGTGGAAGCTGGAGATCAGACGAGAAGGATGGATGGATAGAGGAAGGCATTAATTAGAGAGAGTGGATGCTGGAGATAAGACGAGAAGGATGGAGGGATAGAGGAAGGCATTAATAAGAGAGAGTGGATGCTGGAGATAAGATGATAAGGATGGAGGGATAGAGGAAGGCATTAATAAGAGATGCTGGAGTGGATGATGGAGATAAGATGATGGAAGCAAGAGATGGAGGGATAGAGGAAGGCATTAATAAGAGAGAGTGGAAGCAGGAGATAAGACGAGAAGGATGGAGGGATAGAGGAAGGCATTAATAAGAGAGAGTGGAAGCTGGAGATAAGACGAGAAGGATGGAGGGATAGAGGAAGGCATTAATAAGAGAGAGTGGAAGCAGGAGATAAGACGAGAAGGATGGAGGGATAGAGGAAGGCATTAATAAGAGAGAGTGGAAGCAGGAGATAAGACGAGAAGGATGGAGGGATAGAGGAAGACATTAATAAGGGAGAGTGGAAGCAGGAGATAAGACAAGAAGGATGGAGGGATAGAGGAAAGCATTAATAAGAGAGAGTGGAAGCTGGAGATAAGACGAGAAGGATGGAGGGATAGAGGAAGGCATGAATGAGAACAGCAAAGATTAGGAGATTTCAACACTCACTGTTGGAGACAATAACGCAGGGAGGTAGAGTGGCAGAATGATTGAGTGGATACAACAAGAATCGATTAGATAGAAAGAGAGAACTGTAGGAGTAAAAGTGGTGGATTGAAAGACGAAAAGACTGATAGATGGATCAATTGATTGAGATTAACAATCCAGATTAGTTGTCATTAACCAACCCAATCCCACTGTTCTATAATCCCAGCTCATGGTTCTGACGCTCCTAGGCCTCAGCTGGTGTCTCGGAATGGAATAAAGGGTTTTTGTCTGGAACTCTGGACCTGGCAGACACACAGAACAATACCTGGAACAACATAGAACAATAGAGGACAGTACAGGACAACACAGGACAACACAGAACAGCACAGGACAACACAGAACAACACAGGACAACACAGGACAACACAGAACAACACAGGACAACACAGGACAACACAGAACAGCACAGGACAACACAGAACAACACAGGACAACACAAGACAACACAGAACAACACAGGACAACACATGACAACACAGGACAACACAGAACAACACAGGACAACAAATGACAACACAGGACAACACAGAACAACACAGGACAACACAGGACAACACAGAACAACACAGAACAACACATGACAACACAGGACAACACAGAACAACACATGACAACACAGGACAACACAGGACAACACATGACAACACAGGACAACACATGACAACACAGCACAAGAGGACAACACAGGACAACACAGAACAACACAGGACAACACAGAACAACACAGCACAACAGAGGACAACACAGGACAACACAGGACAACACAGGACAACACAGGACAACACAGAACAACACAGGACAACACAGGGCAACACAGGACAACACAGAACAACACAGGACAACACAGAACAACACAGGACAACACAGGACAATAGAGAACAGTACAGAACAACACAGAACAACACAGGACAACACAGAACAACACAGGACAACACAGGACAACACAGAACAACACAGGACAACACAGAACAACACAGGACAACATAGAAAGCACACAAAGGCTATGTCTCAAATTGAACCCTATAGCCTTTACAGTGCACTATGAGCCAATGGTTCTGGTCTAAAGTTGTGCACTATATAGGGAATATGGTGCTGTAGGGCTCTGGTCTAAAGTGGTACACTATATAAAGGTAGAGGGCCCTACGACTCTGGTCTAAAGTAGTACACTATATAAAGGTAGGGGGCCCTATGACTCTGGTCTAAAGTAGTGCACTATATAGGGAATATGGTGCTGTAGGGCTCTGGTCTAAAGTAGTACACTATATAAAAGGTAGGGGGCCCTATGACTCTGGTCTAAAGTAGTAGACTATATAAAGGTAGGGGTCCCTATGACTCTGGTCTAAAGTAGTGCACTATATAAAGGTAGGGGGCCCTATGACTCTGGTCTAAAGTAGTGCACTATATAGGGAATAGGGTGCCCTTTGGGAGGCCTGTAAAGCCGTCCTGTTTTCCATGCCAGTGACAGATTAGTAAAAGTACAGGAGAGTGCTGACATGGTTTCCAGATTTGCCACAGCCTTAACACACACACACACACACACACACACATGTTTGATGAGCTGAGAGAAGCGTGGGTGTTTGATGAGCTGAGAGAGGCGGGAGTGTTTGATGAGCTGATGAGCTGATGAGCTGAGAGAGGCGTGGGTGTTTGATGAGCTGAGAGAGGCGCGGGTGTTTGATGAGCTGATGAGCTGAGAGAGGCGCGGGTGTTTGATGAGCTGAGAGAAGTGGGGGTGTTTGATGAGCTGATGAGCTGAGAGAGGCGCGGGTGTTTGATGAGCTGAGAGAAGTGGGGGTGTTTGATGAGCTGATGAGCTGAGAGAGGCGCGGGTGTTTGATGAGCTGAGAGAGGCGCGGGTGTTTGATGAGCTGAGAGAAGTGGGGGTGTTTGATGAGCTGAGAGAAGTGGGGGTGTTTGATGAGCTGAGAGAAGTGGGGGTGTTTGATGAGCTGAGAGAAGTGGGGGTGTTTGATGAGCTGAGAGAGGTGGGGGTGTTTGATGAGCTGAGAGAGGCGCAGTGGGGGTGTTTGATGAGCTGAGAGAAGTGGGGGTGTTTGATGAGCTGAGAGAAGTGGGGGTGTTTGATGAGCTGAGAGAAGTGGGGGTGTTTGATGAGCTGAGAGAAGTGGGGGTGTTTGATGAGCTGAGAGAAGTGGGGGTGTTTGATGAGCTGAGAGAAGTGGGGGTGTTTGATGAGCTGAGAGAAGTGGGGGTGTTTGATGAGCTGAGAGAAGTGGGGGTGTTTGATGAGCTGAGAGAAGTGGGGGTGTTTGATGAGCTGAGAGAAGTGGGGGTGTTTGATGAGCTGAGAGAAGTGGGGGTGTTTGATGAGCTGAGAGAAGTGGGGGTGTTTGATGAGCTGAGAGAAGTGGGGGTGTTTGATGAGCTGAGAGAAGTGGGGGTGTTTGATGAGCTGAGAGAAGTGGGGGTGTTTGATGAGCTGAGAGAAGTGGGGGTGTTTGATGAGCTGAGAGAAGTGGGGGTGTTTGATGAGCTGAGAGAAGTGGGGGTGTTTGATGAGGGGTGGGGGTTTGATGACTGAGAGAAGTGGGGGTGTTTGATGAGCTGAGAGAAGTGGGGGTGTTTGATGAGCTGAGAGAAGTGGGGGTGTTTGATGAGCTGAGAGAAGTGGGGGTGTTTGATGACTGAGAGAAGTGGGGGTGTTTGATGAGCTGAGAGAAGTGGGGGTGTTTGATGAGCTCTGGGGGTGTTTGATGAGCTGAGAGAAGTGGGGGTGTTTATGAGCTGAGAGAGGTGGGGGTGTTTGATGAGCTGAGAGAAGTGGGGGTGTTTGATGAGCTGAGAAGTGGGGGTGTTTGATGAGCTGAGAGAAGTGGGGGTGTTTGATGAGCTGAGAGAAGTGGGGGTGTTTGATGAGCTGAGAGAAGTGGGGGTGTTTGATGAGCTGGAGAGAAGTGGGGGTGTTTGATGAGTGCAGTGGGGGTGTTTATGAGCTGAGAGAAGTGGGGGTGTTTGATGAGCTGATGAGCTGAGAGAAGTGGGGGTGTTTGTGAGCTGAGAAAGTGGGGGGTGTTTGTAGTATGACTGAGAGAAGTGGGGGTGTTTATGAGCTGAGAGAAGTGGGGGTGTTTGATGAGCTGAGAGAAGTGGGGGTGTTTGATGAGCTGAGAGAAGTGGGGGTGTTTGATGAGCTGAGAGAAGTGGGGGTGTTTGATGAGCTGAGAGAGGTGGGGGGTGTTTGATGAGCTGAGAGAAGTGGGGGTGTTTGATGAGCTGAGAGAAGTGGGGGGTGTTTGATGAGCTGAGAGAAGTGGGGGTGTTTGATGAGCTGAGAGAAGTGGGGGTGTTTGATGAGCTGAGAGAAGTGGGGGTGTTTGATGAGCTGAGAGAAGCTGAGAGAAGGGGGTGTTTGATGAGCTGGAGAGAAGTGGAGCTGAGAGAAGTGGGTGGTGTTTGATGAGCTGAGCTGAGAGAAGTGGGGGTGTTTGATGAGCTGAGAGAAGTGGGGGTGTTTGATGAGCTGAGAGAAGTGGGGGTGTTTGTGAGCTGATGAGCTGAGAGAAGTGGGGGTGTTTGATGAGCTGAGAGAAGTGGGGGTGTTTGATGAGCTGATGAGCTGAGAGAAGTGGGGGTGTTTGATGAGCTGAGAGAAGTGGGGGTGTTTGATGAGCTGATGAGCTGAAGAAGTGGGGGTGTTTGATGAGCTGAGAGAAGTGGGGGTGTTTGATGAGCTGAGAGAAGTGGGGGTGTTTGATGAGCTGAGAGAAGTGGGGGTGTTTGATGAGCTGAGAGAAGTGGGGGTGTTTGAGCTGAGAGAAGTGGGGGTGTTTGATGAGCTGAGAGAAGTGGGGGTGTTTGATGAGCTGAGAGAAGTGGGGGTGTTTGATGAGCTGAGAGAAGTGGGGTGTTTGATGAGCTGAGAGAAGTGGGGGTGTTTGATGAGCTGATGAGCTGAGAGAAGTGGGGGTGTTTGATGAGCTGAGAGAAGTGGGGGTGTTTGATGAGCTGAGAGAAGTGGGGGTGTTTGATGAGCTGAGAGAAGTGGGGGTGTTTGATGAGCTGAGAGAAGTGGGGGTGTTTGATGAGCTGAGAGAAGTGGGGGTGTTTGATGAGCTGAGAGAAGTGGGGGTGTTTGATGAGCTGAGAGAAGTGGGGGTGTTTGATGAGCTGAGAGAAGTGGGGGTGTTTGATGAGCTGAGAGAAGTGGGGGTGTTTGATGAGCTGAGAGAAGTGGGGGTGTTTGATGAGCTGAGAGAAGTGGGGGTGTTTGATGAGCTGAGAGAAGTGGGGGTGTTTGATGAGCTGAGAGAAGTGGGGGTGTTTGATGAGCTGAGAGAGGTGGGGGTGTTTGATGAGCTGAGAGAAGTGGGGGTGTTTGATGAGCTGAGAGAAGTGGGGGTGTTTGATGAGCTGAGAGAAGGTGGGGGTGTTTGATGAGCTGAGAGAAGTGGGGGTGTTTGATGAGCTGAGAGAAGTGGGGGTGTTTGATGAGCTGAGAGAAGTGGGGGTGTTTGATGAGCTGAGAGAAGTGGGGGTGTTTGATGAGCTGAGAGAAGTGGGGGTGTTTGATGAGCTGAGAGAAGTGGGGGTGTTTGATGAGCTGAGAGAGGTGGGGGTGTTTGATGAGCTGAGAGAAGTGGGGGTGTTTGATGAGCTGAGAGAAGTGGGGGTGTTTGATGAGCTGAGAGAAGTGGGGGTGTTTGATGAGCTGAGAGAAGTGGGGGTGTTTGATGAGCTGAGAGAAGTGGGGGTGTTTGATGAGCTGATGAGCTGAGAGAAGTGGGGGTGTTTGATGAGCTGAGAGAAGTGGGGGTGTTTGATGAGCTGAGAGAGGTGGGGGTGTTTGATGAGCTGAGAGAAGTGGGGGTGTTTGATGAGCTGAGAGAAGTGGGGGTGTTTGATGAGCTGATGAGCTGAGAGAAGTGGGGGTGTTTGATGAGCTGAGAGAAGTGGGGGTGTTTGATGAGCTGATGAGCTGAGAGAAGAAGGGGTGTTTTGAGCTGAGAGAAGTGGGGTGTTTGATGAGCTGAGAGAGGTGGGGGTGTTTGATGAGCTGAGAGAAGTGGGGGTGTTTGATGAGCTGAGAGAGGTGGGGGTGTTTGATGAGCTGAGAGAAGTGGGGGTGTTTGATGAGCTGAGAGAAGTGGGGGTGTTTGATGAGCTGAGAGAAGTGGGGGTGTTTGATGAGCTGAGAGAAGTGGGGGTGTTTGATGAGCTGAGAGAAGTGGGGGTGTTTGATGAGCTGAGAGAAGTGGGGGTGTTTGATGAGCTGAGAGAAGTGGGGGTGTTTGATGAGCTGAGAGAAGTGGGGGTGTTTGATGAGCTGAGAGAAGTGGGGGTGTTTGATGAGCTGAGAGAAGTGGGGGTGTTTGATGAGCTGAGAGAAGTGGGGGTGTTTGATGAGCTGAGAGAAGTGGGGGTGTTTGATGAGCTGAGAGAAGTGGGGGTGTTTGATGAGCTGAGAGAAGTGGGGGTGTTTGATGAGCTGAGAGAAGTGGGGGTGTTTGATGAGCTGAGAGAAGTGGGGGTGTTTGATGAGCTGAGAGAAGTGGGGGTGTTTGATGAGCTGAGAGAGGTGGGGGTGTTTGATGAGCTGAGAGAAGTGGGGGTGTTTGATGAGCTGAGAGAAGTGGGGGTGTTTGATGAGCTGAGAGAAGTGGGGGTGTTTGATGAGCTGAGAGAAGTGGGGGTGTTTGATGAGCTGAGAGAAGTGGGGGTGTTTGATGAGCAGGATACGGCAGATCCTCACAAACACAAATACAAACACACTCATAAAAAAGAAAGAATGACAGAAACTACAACAATTAAATTCTCCCCAAGATAACTGGAGTTCAATCTATTTCATTGGTTGATACCTGAGGGGAATCACACTCACACACGTACACACACACACACGTACACACACACACACACACACGCACACACGTACACACGCACACAAGCACACACGTACACACACACACACACGTACACACACACACAAACACACCCACTGGATACGTGAGCGCAATAGGAAATCCACAATGGTTGTCATGGAACCCACATAGCAACTGGGATAGTGGCGGGAGAGGGGTTGGGAGAGAGGGGGTGGGGGGGGAGAGAGAGGGGGAGAGAGAGGGGGAAGAGAGGGGGGTGGGAGAGAGGGAGGGTGGGAGAGAGAGGAGGGTGGGAGACAGAGGAGGGTGGGAGAGAGAGAGGGTGGGAGAGAGGGGGTGGGAGAGGGGGGGGAGAGAGAGGGGGTGGGG
>NC_056441.1:7461496-7523996 GCF_018296145.1 Oncorhynchus tshawytscha | reverse complement strand
GGCCTATAGAGGAGAGGCCTACAGAGGAGAGGCCTACAGAGGAGAGGCCTACAGAGGAGAGGCCTATAGAGGAGAGGCCTATAGAGGAGAGGCCTATAGAGGAGAGGCCTATAGAGGAGAGGCCTATAGAGGAGAGGCCTATAGAGGAGAGGCCTATAGAGGAGAGGCCTACAGAGGAGAGGCCTACAGAGGAGAGGCCTACAGAGGAGAGGCCTATAGAGGAGAGGCCTACAGAGGAGAGGCCTACAGAGGAGAGGCCTACAGAGGAGAGGCCTATAGAGGAGAGGCCTATAGAGGAGAGGCCTACAGAGGAGAGGCCTATAGAGGAGAGGCCTACAGAGGAGAGGCCTACAGAGGAGAGGCCTATAGAGGAGAGGCCTATAGAGGAGAGGCCTATAGAGGAGAGGCCTATAGAGGAGAGGCCTATAGAGGAGAGGCCTATAGAGGAGAGGCCTATAGAGGAGAGGCCTATAGAGGAGAGGCCTACAGAGGAGAGGCCTACAGAGGAGAGGCCTATAGAGGAGAGGCCTATAGAGGAGAGGCCTACAGAGGAGAGGCCTACAGAGGAGAGGCCTACAGAGGAGAGGCCTATAGAGGAGAGGCCTATAGAGGAGAGGCCTATAGAGGAGAGGCCTATAGAGGAGAGGCCTATAGAGGAAGGCCTATAGAGGAGAGGCCTATAGAGGAGAGGCCTATAGAGGAGAGGCCTATAGAGGAGAGGCCTATAGAGGAGAGGCCTATAGAGGAGAGGCCTATAGAGGAGAGGCCTATAGAGGAGAGGCCTATAGAGGAATGGCCTATAGAAGAATGGCTAGTGATGTGTAGCCGAAGTACAAAGCTAAATATTAGGGATATCGGCTCATTTGTTACCTGTGAAAGTGCAAGAATTAATAAGTGAACAGATTATAAAACGGCCGATCTCAAAGCTCCACTATTGATTAGGCCAAGGCTTTGTTTTAGACAATAACATGTATTCTACCTGGGCTACAACAACACAGTGATTGAGGAGGGCACAATTATTGTCTATTGGCTGTAAACCGCAGTGGTGTAGGCTCATTTGAATAATCGCTCAAACATCCTGTTTTTGTTTCATGTGGACATAACTGCCTAGGTCTGATCAATGCAACCATTTGGATCAGTTTGGTCCTATTCTCAACAGTTTAAAAGGTCCAGAATGGTACATTAGCACACTACTCACGTGCTGTATTTTGTCAGGATGTAGACCAGTGTTAAGATAGGCCTACTGTAGGAAAATACAGGCTTCTCCTTCTCAAACTCCCCTCCCGTCAATGCTGTGGCCTACTTTACATTCAGCAAGCAAGAGTAAGCGTGCATCTCTCCTCCAATAGGCAAGCAAGAGTAAGCGTGCATCTCTCCTCCAATAGGCAAGCAAGAGTAAGCGTGCATCTCTCCTCCAATAGGCAAGCAAGAGTAAGCATGCATCTCTCCTCCAATAGGCAAGCAAGAGTAAGCGTGCATCTCTCCTCCAATAGGCAAGCAATAGTATGCGTGCATCTCTCGTCCAATAGGCAAGCAAGAGTAAGCGTGCATCTCTCCTCCAATAGGCAAGCAAGAGTAAGCGTGCATCTCTCCTCCAATAGGCAAGCAATAGTATGCGTGCATCTCTCGTCCAATAGGCAAGCAAGAGTAAGCGTGCATCTCTCCTCCAATAGGCAAGCAAGAGTAAGCGTGCATCTCTCCTCCAATAGGCAAGCAAGAGTAAGCGTGCATCTCTCCTCCAATAGGCAAGCGAGAGTAAGCATGCATCTCTCGTCCAATAGGCAAGCAAGAGTAAGAGTGCATCTCTCCTCCAATAGGCAAGCAAGAGTAAGCGTGCATCTCTCGTCCAATAGGCAAGCAAGAGTAAGCATGCATCTCTCGTCCAATAGGCAAGCAAGAGTAAGCGTGCATCTCTCGTCCAATAGGCAAGCAAGAGTAAGCGTGCATCTCTCGTCCAATAGGCAAGCAAGAGTAAGCGTGCATCTCTCGTCCAATAGGCAAGCAAGAGTAAGCGTGCATCTCTCCTCCAATAGGCAAGCAAGAGTAAGCGTGCATATCTCCTCCAATAGGCAAGCAAGAGTAAGCGTGCATCTCTCGTCCAATAGGCAAGCAAGAGTAAGCGTGCATCTCTCGTCCAATAGGCAAGCAAGAGTAAGCGTGCATCTCTCGTCCAATAGGCAAGCAAGAGTAAGCGTGCATCTCTCGTCCAATAGGCAAGCAAGAGGATGCGTGCATCTCTCCTCCAATAGGCAAGCAAGAGTAAGCGTGCATCTCTCGTCCAATAGGCAAGCAAGAGTAAGCGTGCATCTCTCGTCCAATAGGCAAGCAAGAGTAAGCGTGCATCTCTCGTCCAATAGGCAAGCAAGAGTAAGCATGCATCTCTCGTCCAATAGGCAAGCAAGAGGATGCGTGCATCTCTCCTCCAATAGGCAAGCAAGAGTAAGCGTGCATCTCTCCTCCAATAGGCAAGCAAGAGTAAGCGTGCATCTCTCGTCCAATAGGCAAGCAAGAGTAAGCGTGCATCTCTCGTCCAATAGGCAAGCAAGAGGATGCGTGCATCTCTCCTCCAATAGGCAAGCAAGAGTAAGCGTGCATCTCTCCTCCAACAGGCAAGCAAGAATAAGCGTGCATCTCTCCTCCAACAGGCAAGCAAGAGTAAGCGTGCATCTCTCCTCCAATAGGCAAGCAAGAGTAAGCGTGCATCTCTCCTCCAATAGGCAAGCAAGAGTAAGCGTGCATCTCTCCTCCAATAGGCAAGCAAGAGTAAGCGTGCATCTCTCCTCCAATAGGCAAGCAAGAGTAAGCGTGCATCTCTCCTCCAATAGGCAAGCAAGAGTAAGCGTGCATCTCTCCTCCAATAGGCAAGCAAGAGTAAGCGTGCATCTCTCCTCCAATAGGCAAGCAAGAGTAAGCGTGCATCTCTCCTCCAATAGGCAAGCAAGAGTAAGCGTGCATCTCTCGTCCAATAGGCAAGCAAGAGGATGCGTGCATCTCTCCTCCAATAGGCAAGCAAGAGTATGTGTGCATCTCTCCTCCAATAGGCAAGCAAGAGTAAGCGTGCATCTCTCCTCCAACAGGCAAGCAATAGTATGTGTGCATCTCTCCTCCAATAGGCAAGCAAGAGTATGTGTGCATCTCTCCTCCAATAGGCAAGCAATAGTATGTGTGCATCTCTCCTCCAATAGGCAAGCAATAGTATGTGTGCATCTCTCCTCCAATAGGCAAGCAATAGTATGTGTGCATCTCTCGTCCAATAGGCAAGCAATAGTATGTGTGCATCTCTCCTCCAATAGGCAAGCAAGAGTATGTGTGCATCTCTCCTCCAATAGGCAAGCAATAGTATGTGTGCATCTCTCGTCCAATAGGCAAGCAATAGTATGCGTGCATCTCTCCTCCAATAGGCAAGCAATAGTATGTGTGCATCTCTCCTCCAATAGGCAAGCAATAGTATGCGTGCATCTCTCCTCCAATAGGCAAGCAAGAGTAAGCGTGCATCTCTCCTCCAACAGGCAAGCAATAGTATGCGTGCATCTCTCCTCCAATAGGCAAGCAAGAGTAAGTGTGCATCTCTCCTCCAACAGGACAGCAAGAGTAAGCGTGCATCTCTCCTCCAATAGGCAAGCAAGAGTAAGCGTGCATCTCTCCTCCAACAGGACAGCAAGAGTAAGCGTGCATCTCTCCTCCAACAGGCAAGCAAGAGTAAGCGTGCATCTCTCCTCCAATAGGCAAGCAATAGTAAGTGTGCATCTCTCCTCCAATAGGCAAGCAATAGTATGTGTGCATCTCTCCTCCAACAGGACAGCAAGAGTAAGCGTGCATCTCTCCTCCAACAGGACAGCAAGAGTAAGCGTGCATCTCTCCTCCAATAGGCAAGCAATAGTATGTGTGCATCTCTCCTCCAATAGGCAAGCAATAGTAAGTGTGCATCTCTCCTCCAATAGGCAAGCAATAGTATGTGTGCATCTCTCCTCCAACAGGACAGCAAGAGTAAGCGTGCATCTCTCCTCCAACAGGACAGCAAGAGTAAGCGTGCATCTCTCCTCCAATAGGCAAGCAATAGTATGTGTGCATCTCTCCTCCAATAGGCAAGCAATAGTATGTGTGCATCTCTCCTCCAACAGGACAGCAAGAGTAAGCGTGCATCTCTCCTCCAATAGGCAAGCAAGAGTAAGCGTGCATCTCTCCTCCAACAGGACAGCAAGAGTAAGCGTGCATCTCTACTCCAATAGGACAGCAAGAGTAAGCGTGCATCTCTACTCCAATAGGACAGCAAGAGTAAGCGTGCATCTCTCCTCCAATAGGCAAGCAATAGTATGTGTGCATCTCTCCTCCAATAGGCAAGCAAGAGTAAGCGTGCATCTCTCCTCCAACAGGACAGCAAGAGTAAGCGTGCATCTCTACTCCAATAGGACAGCAAGAGTAAGCGTGCATCTCTCCTCCAATAGGCAAGCAAGAGTAAGCGTGCATCTCTCCTCCAATAGGCAAGCAAGAGTAAGCGTGCATCTCTCCTCCAATAGGCAAGCAAGAGTAAGCGTGCATCTCTCCTCCAATAGGCAAGCAAGAGTAAGCGTGCATCTCTCCTCCAACAGGCAAGCAAGAGTAAGCGTGCATCTCTCCTCCAATAGGCAAGCAAGAGTAAGCGTGCATCTCTCCTCCAATAGGCAAGCAAGAGTAAGCATGCATCTCTCGTCCAATAGGCAAGCAAGAGGATGCGTGCATCTCTCCTCCAATAGGCAAGCAAGAGTAAGCGTGCATCTCTCCTCCAATAGGCAAGCAAGAGTAAGCGTGCATCTCTCGTCCAATAGGCAAGCAAGAGTAAGCGTGCATCTCTCCTCCAATAGGCAAGCAAGAGTAAGCGTGCATCTCTCCTCCAATAGGCAAGCAAGAGTAAGCGTGCATCTCTCTCCAATAGGCAAGCAATAGTATGTGTGCATCTCTCCTCCAATAGGCAAGCAAGAGTAAGCGTGCATCTCTCCTCCAATAGGCAAGCAAGAGTAAGCGTGCATCTCTCCTCCAATAGGACAGCAAGAGTAAGCGTGCATCTCTCCTCCAATAGGCAAGCAAGAGTAAGCGTGCATCTCTCGTCCAATAGGCAAGCAAGAGTAAGCGTGCATCTCTCCTCCAATAGGCAAGCAAGAGTAAGCGTGCATCTCTCCTCCAATAGGCAAGCAAGAGTAAGCGTGCATCTCTCGTCCAATAGGCAAGCAAGAGTAAGCGTGCATCTCTCCTCCAATAGGCAAGCAAGAGTAAGCGTGCATCTCTCCTCCAATAGGACAGCAAGAGTAAGCGTGCATCTCTCCTCCAATAGGCAAGCAAGAGTAAGCGTGCATCTCTCGTCCAATAGGCAAGCAAGAGTAAGCGTGCATCTCTCCTCCAATAGGCAAGCAAGAGTAAGCGTGCATCTCTCCTCCAACAGGCTGTTCGGTCAAAATAAGTTTCCAACATGCTCTTGTAGTCTGGCTTTTCCTGGGACTTCTTGAGATTTAGGAGGGATAGCCGTGGCAGCGGGGAGGCCAGGTGCGTAATTGCGAAACAGAACAAAGCCTATAGCCTAAGTAGAAGCTTTGCATATTATATTAAACCATAATTCAAAAGCTCAATGTTAGGCTTAATACTGCAGTGAATCCACTACATGACCAAAAGTATGTGGACACGATCACAAAAGTATGTGCTCGTCGAACATCGAATTCCAGAAATCATGGGCAGAAGAGCCTCCACTCTTCTGGGAAGGCTTTCCACTAGATGTAGGAACATTGCTGCTATAACAGCCTCCACTCTTCTGGGAAGGCTTTCCACTAGATGTAGGAACATTGCTGCTATAACAGCCTCCACTCTTCTGGGAAGGTTTTCCACTAGATGTCAGAACATTGCTGCTATAACAGCCTCCACTCTTCTGGGAAGGCTTTCCACTAGATGTAGGAACATTGCTGCTATAACAGCCTCCACTCTTCTGGGAAGGTTTTCCACTAGATGTTGGAACATTGTTGCGGGGATTTGCTTCCATTCAGCCACAAGAGCATTAGTGAGGTCGGGCGCTGATGTTGGACGATTAGGCCTGGCTTGCAGTCGGCGTTCCAATTCATCCCAAAGGTGTTCGATGGGGTTGAGGTCAGGGCTCTGTGCAGGCCACACAAGTTCTTCCACACCGATCTCAACAAACCATTTCTGTATGAAACTTGCTTTGTGCACAGGGGTATTGTCATACTCAAACAGGAAAGGGGCCTTCCCCAAACTGTTGCCACAAAGTTGGAAGCACAGAATAGTTTTGAATAGCATTGTAGGGCTGTAGTGTTTTTCACTGCTCCAGAGTCCAGTGGCAGCGAATTTTACACCACTCCAGCCGACGCTTGGCTACAGTTACTGTGCTGATGTTGCTTCCAGAGGCAGTTTGGAACTCGGTAGTGATTGTTGCAACCCAAGTGCAGACAATTTTTACGCGCTTCAGCACTCGGCACTCGGCAGTCCCTTTCTGTGAGCTTGTGTGGTCTACCACTTCGCAGCTGAGCCGTTGTTGCTCCTAGACGTTTCCACTTCACAATAACAGCACTTACAGTTGACCGGGGGAGCTGTAGCAGGGCACAAATTTTGACAAACTAACTTGTTGGAAAGGTGGCATCCTATGACAGTGCCACGTTGAACGATACTGAGCTCTTCAGTGAGGTCATTCTACTGGCAATGTTTGTCTATGGAGATTGCATGGCTGTGTGCTTGATTTTCTACACCTGTCAGCAATGGGTGTGGCTGAAAGAGCTGAATCCACTCATTTGAAGGGTTGTCAACATACAGTGCCTTGCGAAAGTATTCGGCCCCCTTGAACTTTGCGACCTTTTGCCACATTTCAGGCTTCAAACATAAAGATATAAAACTGTATTTTTTGTGAAGAATCAACAACAAGTGGGACACAATCATGAAGGGGAACGACATTTATTGGATATTTCAAACTTTTTTAACAAATCAAAAACGGAAAAATTGGGCGTGCAAAATTATTCAGCCCCCTTAAGTTAATACTTTGTAGCGCCACCTTTTGCTGCGATTACAGCTGTAAGTTGCTTGGGGTATGTCTCTATCAGTTTTGCACATCGAGAGACTGAAATTTTTTCCCATTCCTCCTTGCAAAACAGCTCGAGCTCAGTGAGGTTGGATGGAGAGCATTTGTGAACAGCAGTTTTCAGTTCTTTCCACAGATTCTCGATTGGATTCAGGTCTGGACTTTGACTTGGCCATTCTAACACCTGGATATGTTTATTTTTGAACCATTCCATTGTAGATTTTGCTTTATGTTTTGGATCATTGTCTTGTTGGAAGACAAATCTCCGTCCCAGTCTCAGGTCTTTTGCAGACTCCATCAGGTTTTCTTCCAGAATGGTCCTGTATTTGGCTCCATCCATCTTCCCATCAATTTTAACCATCTTCCCTGTCCCTGCTGAAGAAAAGCAGGCCCAAACCATGATGCTGCCACCACCATGTTTGACAGTGGGGATGGTGTGTTCAGGGTGATGAGAGTGATGAGCTGTGTTGCTTTTACGCCAAACATAACGTTTTGCATTGTTGCCAAAAAGTTCAATTTTGGTTTCATCTGACCAGAGCACCTTCTTACACATGTTTGGTGTGTCTCCCAGGTGGCTTGTGGCAAACTTTAAACGATACTTTTTATGGATATCTTTAAGAAATGGCTTTCTTCTTGCCACTCTTCCATAAAGGCCAGATTTGTGCAATATACGACTGATTGTTGTCCTATAGACAGAGTCTCCCACCTCAGCTGTAGATCTCTGCAGTTCATCCAGAGTGATCATGGGCCTCTTGGCTGCATCTCTGATCAGTCTTCTCCTTGTATGAGCTGAATGTTTAGAGGGACGGCCAGGTCTTGGTAGATTTGCAGTGGTCTGATACTCCTTCCATTTCAATATTATCGCTTGCACAGTGCTCCTTGGGATGTTTAAAGCTTGGGAAATCTTTTTGTATCCAAATCCGGCTTTAAACTTCTTCACAACAGTATCTCGGACCTGCGTGGTGTGTTCCTTGTTCTTCATGATGCTCTCTGCGCTTTTAACGGACCTCTGGGACTATCAGAGTGCAGGTGCATTTATACGGAGACTTGATTACACACAGGTGGATTGTATTTATCATCATTAGTCATTTAGGTCAACATTGGATCATTCAGAGATCCTCACTGAACTTCTGGAGAGAGTTTGCTGCACTGAAAGTAAAGGGGCTGAATAATTTTGCACGCCCAATTTTTCAATTTTTGATTTGTTAAAAAAGTTTGAAATATCCAATAAATGTTGTTCCACTTCATGATTGTGTCCCACTTGTTGTTGATTCTTCACAAAAAATACAGTTTTATATCTTTATGTTTGAAGCCTGAAATGTGGCAAAAGGTCGCAAAGTTCAAGGGGGCCGAATACTTTCGCAAGGCACTGTACATATGGTGTATATCCAGTTTAATTTAAGCAGTTAAATAATCCAAGTTTATCAGTTAACTAAACCCTAGGTAGATACACGATGTGCCTTCCTGTTTCGAGTCCCCGGCTACGCATCTGGAAAAGCTACCATATGTTTCAGCATTTTTTTAGGGTCAAGAAAGCCTAGCTAGGGTACGACAACACAATGTATAGACAAATGTTATTATTGTTTTCAAGTGAGCACAAAACTGTAGGCTAGGCTGTAAACTGCTGTGAATAGCCTATGTCATTTGAATAACTGCTCAAAGCGTGCATCCCGGTATTCATTTAGAAATGACTGCATCTGGCTTGCCTGATTGGGCCACCATTTGGATCGGTTATGGGAGTTTTCTCTGCAGTTTGGTCTACACATTAGCAGGACAGTAATATGTTGTATTTTTGTCAGGATGTTTAGGGCTAACAGACACATGCAGAGATTTCTAGTGGCACACATTTGAAGTACGATAATGCTCGAGCACAGAGGAAGTTGTATCCATAGTTTCTGCGTTTGTCTTCCGTTTTTTAAAAGCGTTCGAAAATTAGGTGGATATTCCAGAATGTGGCACTGATGTTTAACTTCTCTAGGGTGCAGCATTTGGAATTTTGGATGAAAAGCGTGCCCAAATTAAACTGCCTTCTACTCAGGCACAGAAGATAGGATATGCATATATATATGCAAATATATATATTTGGATAGAAAACAATCTAAAGTTTCCAAAACTGTTAAAATAGTGTCTGTAAGTATAACAGAACTGATTTGGCAGGTGAAAACCTGAGAAAAATCCATTCAGGAAGTAGGATTTTTTTTGTGTAGTTGTCTATTCAATGCCATTACAGTATCCATTGACTTAGGACTCCAATTGCAGTTCCTATGCCTTCCACTAGATGTCAACAGTCTTTAGAAATGGTTTCAGGCTTGTATTCTGATAAATGAGGGAGTAAGAGCAGTCTGAATGAGTGGACCGTGCCGTGTCACAGAGCTTTTTCATGTGCTCGACTGAGAGAGTGCCTTTCTTGTTTATCTTTTATATTGACAACTTTATTGTCCGGTTGAAATATTATCGATTATTTAGGCTAAAAACAACCTGAGGTTTGAATATAAATATCGTTTGACATGTTTCTATGAACTTTATGGATACAATTTTGATTTTTTTGTCTGCCTGTTGTGACTGCGTTTGAGCCTGTGGATTACTGAAGAAAACGCGCAAACAAAACAGAGGTTTTTGGATATATAGAGAGACTTTATTGAACAAAAGGAACATTTATTGAATAAATCAATGTCTTCTGAGTGCAACCATATGAAGAACATCAAAGGTAAGTGATTAATTGTATCTCTATTTCTGACTTGTGTAACTCTTCTACTTGTCTGGTTACTGTTTGTAATGATTTGTCTGCTGGGCGATGTTCTCAAATAATCATAAGCTTTCGCCGTAAAGCAGTTTAGAAATCTGACACCGATTCTCAAGAAGTTCATCTTTAAACCTATGTGAAATAGTTGTATATTTTCAGAATTTTTATAATTTGAATTTGGCTCTCTGCAATCTCACTGGATATTGACATACCCTAGAGAGATTATGCTGAGATATGTATCTTTTTTTGTGTGCTCTATGTTAACGGTGTCTAGATGGAATTTATATTTGTTGTCCTGGCAACTGGACCTTTTTATTGACCACCATTATTTTTGTCTGCTTGAGATTTACTGTCAGGGCCCAGGTCTGACAGAATCTGTGCAGAAAATCTAGGTGCTGCAGTAGGCCCTCCTTGGTTGGGGACAGAAGCACCAGATCATGATTTATTTCAGCTTCAATTTCTTTCATCACATTCCCAGTGGGTCAGAAATGTACATAAACTCAATTAGTATTTGGTAGCATTGCCTTTAAAGTGTTTCAGGTAGCCTTCCACAAGCTTCCCACAATAAATTGGGTGAATTTTGGTCCATTCCTCCTGACAGAGCTGGTGTAACTAAGTCAGGGTTGTAGGACTCCTTGCTCACACACACTTTTTCAGTTCTGCCCACAAATTTTCTATAGGATTGAGGTCAGTGCTTTGAGATGGCCACTCCAATACCTTGACTTTGTTGTCCGTAAACCATTTTGCCACAACGTTGTAAATATGCTTGGGGTCATTGTCCGTTTGGAAGACCCATTTGGGACCAAGCTTTAACTTCCTGAATGATGTCTTGAGATTTTGCTTCAATATATCCACATAATGTTCCTTCTCATGATGCAATCTAATTTGTGAAGTGCACCTGTCCCTCCTGCAGCAAAGGACCCCCACAACATGATGCTGCCACCCCTGTGCTTCACGGTTGGGATGGTGTTCTTCGGCTTGCAAGCCTCCCACTTTTTACTCCAAACATAACAATGGTCATTATGGCCAAACAGTTCTGTTTTTGTTTCATCAGACCAGAGGACATTTCTCCAAAAAGTACAATCTTTGTCCCCATGTGCAGTTGCAAACCGTAGTCTGGCTTTTCTATGGCGGTCTTGGAGCAGTGGCTTCTTCCTTGCTGAGCGGCCTTTCAGGTTATGTCGATTTAAGACTTGTTTTAGTGTGCATTTAGATACTTTTGTACCTGTTTCCTCCAGCATCTTCACAGGGTGCTTTGTTGTTGTTCTAGTTTATGTGTCGGGGGGCTTGGGTCAGTCTGTTATATCTGGAGTATTTCTCCTGTCTTATCCTGTGTCCTGTGTGAATGTAAGTATGCTCTCTCTAATTCTTTCTGTTTTTCTTTCTCTCTTTCTTTCTTTCTCTCTCTGGGAGGACCTGAGCTCTAGGACCATGCCTCAGGACTACCTGGCATGATGACTGAGAGCTGAGAGGTCAAATATACTGTTTAGGTTTTCTACTGCCAAATGTACACCTTCACTATTACAGTGAAATGTTTTGTCCAAGAAGTTGTCTAAAAGTGTCACGGCCATAGAGAGGCTTTTTTTTCTCTAATTTGGTTAGGCCAGGGTGTGACTAGGGTGACCATTCTTTGTTCTTTTTTCTATGTTTTTGTATTTCTTTGTTTTTGGCCGGGTATGGGTCTCAATCAGGGACAGCTGTCTGTCGTTGTCTCTGATTGAGAACCATACTTAGGTGGCTCTTGCCCACATGGGCTTTGTGGGTAGTTGTTTCCTGTTTTGTGTTGTGTCACCTTTCAAGACTGTTTCGATTTTCGTTGTTTCGCTTTGTTATTTTGTATTTCGTGTTCAGTTATATTACATTAACAGGTACACTTACCATACTGCTTTTTGGTCCGATCTTTCCTGTTCCTCAGGTGAAGAAGATCGTTACAGAACTACCCACCACCAACGGACCAAGCAGCGTGGTAAAAAAGGAGGAATGGACAACGGAGGACATTCTGGACAGGAAGGGATCCTACAAATGGGAGGAGATCCTGGCTGAAAGGGATCACCTCCCATGGGAACAGGTGGAGGCAGCCAGGAGAGCGGAGGCAGCAGGAGAAGGGAACCAGCGGTACGGGGGGGCACACGGGGAGTGTGGCGGAGTCAGGTTGGAGACCTGAGCCCACTCCCCGTGCTTGCCAGAGCGAGCAGGTGACAGGTCAGGCCCCGTGCTATGGGGTGATGCGCACTGTGTCTCGGCCCGAGTATTCACAGGCCGGTGTGCTCGGTGCCAGCGTCCTGCATTTGTCGTGTGGAAGTTGGCATCCAGCCAGAAGGGGGGGGCAGCTATGCTGTCGAGACCGCCAGTGCGCCTCCACGGCCCTGTGTATCCAGTGCCTCGGCCAAGGAAGAGGCCGCCTGTATGTCTCCCCAGCCTGGTGAGTCCTGTGCCTGCTCCCAGAACCAAGTCTACCTCCAGTCCGGATCTGACAGAGCCGCCCTCCTGTCCGGAGCTGCCAGAGCCGCCCTCCTGTCCGGAGCTGCCAGAGCCACCCTCCTGTCCGGAGCTGCCAGAGCCACCCGTCAGTATGGAGCCGCCAGAGCCGTCCTTCACTCCGGAGCCGCCAGAGCCGCCCTTCACTCCAGAGCCACCAGAGTCGCCCTTCACTCCGGAGCCGGCAGAGTCGCCCTTCCCTCCGGAGCCGGCAGAGTCGCCCTTCCCTCCGGAGCCGGCAGAGTCGCCCTTCCCTCCGGAGCCGGCAGAGTCGCCCTTCCCTCCGGAGCCGGCAGAGTCGCCCTTCACTCCGGAGCTGCCAGAGTCGCCCTTCACTCCGGAGCCGCCAGAATCGCAGCCCCTCAGTCCAGAGGCGCCCTCCATGAGGGTCTTCAGTCCGGGGCCCGCTGCGAGGATCCCCGCTCCAGAGGCGCCACCTAAGTGGGCCAAGACTGAGGTGGAGTGGGCTCCACACACCCGAGCCGCCGCCGTAAAGAAGGCCCACCCGGACCCTCCCCTTTAGAGTCAGATTTTGCGTCCAGTGTCCGCACCTTTGGGGGGGTACTGTCACGGCCTGGCCATAGAGAGGCTTTTTATTCTCTATTTTGGTTAGGCCAGGGTGTGACTAGGGTGGGCATTCTATGTTCTTTTTTCTGTGTTTTTGTATTTCTTTGTTTTTGGCCGGGTATGGGTCTCAATCAGGGGCAGCTGTCTGTCGTTGTCTCTGATTGAGAACCATACTTAGGTAGCTCTTGCCCACATGGGCTTTGTGGGTAGTTGTTTCCTGTTTTGTGTTGTGTCACCTTTCAGGACTGCTTCGATTTTCGTTGTTTCACTTCGTTATTTTGTATTTCGTGTTCAGTTATATTAAATTAACATGGACACTTACCACGCTGCATTTTGGTCCGATCTTTCCTGTTCCTCAGATGAAGAAGATCGTGACAAAAAGGGATTGGATTTGTTGTTGCCTAATTGTTTTTTGGTAGGTTTCCACGCAACTTTCCTTCCATCTATAGCATTTCTTAATATTATTCAATTCCTTTGGCTTTGATGCCTCATGATTGAGAATTGCTCTGTTCAGGTAGACTGTGATTTTGTTGTGCTCTGATAGGGGTGTCAGTGGGCTGACTGTGAACACTCTGAGAGAATCTGGGTTGAGGTCAGTGATAATGTTGTCTACAGTACTACTGCCAAGAGATGAGCTATAGGTGTACCTACCATAGGAGTCCCCTCTAAGCCTACTATTGACGATGTACATACCCAGTGTGAGACAGAGCTGCAGGAGTTGTGACCCGTTGTTGTCGTAGTTGTTGTCATAGTTGTGCCTAGGGGGCAATGTGGAGGGAACGTTGTCTCCACCAGGTAGGTGTTTGTCCCCCTGTGTGTGTGTCTCACATACTTTTGGTCATATAGTGTATATATTCTGAGTGTTTAACATGCTAACAGACTGGAAGGAGAAAGCTCAATAGGACTGAAAAATGTATAAAGGCTGATGCTTCTATATTAGACCCTGTCCTCTCTATATTAGACCCTGTCCTCTCTACCTTCTTCTCTCTCTCTGTCTCTGTCTCTGTCTATATTAGACACTGTCCTCTCTACCTTTTTCTCTCTCTGTCTCTGTCTCTGTCTATATTAGACCCTGTCCTCTCTACCTTTTTCTCTCTCTGTCTCTGTCTCTGTCTATATTAGACCCTGTCCTCTCTACCTTCTTCTCTGTCTCTGTCTCTGTCTCTGTCTATATTAGACCCTGTCCTCTCTACCTTCTTCTCTGTCTCTGTCTCTGTCTATATTAGACCCTGTCCTCTCTACTTTCTTCTCTCTCTGTCTCTGTCTATATTAGACCCTGTCCTCTCTACCTTCTTCTCTGTCTCTGTCTCTGTCTATGTTAGACCCTGTCCTCTCTACCTTCTTCTCTCTCTCTGTCTCTGTCTCTGTCTCTGTCTCTGTCTCTGGCTCTGCCTCGGTCTCTGTCTCTGCCTCTGCCTCTGTCTCTGTCTCTGTCTCTCTGGCTCTGCCTCTATCTCTGTCTCTGCCTCTGTCTCTGTCTCTGTCTCTCTGGCTCTGCCTCTCTGGCTCTGGCTCTGGCTCTGTCTCTCTCTCTCTCTCTCTCTCTCATGTGATTAGAGAAAATAATGAATGTAATTACATATGCACACATGTCTGTGCT
Organism: Oncorhynchus tshawytscha; assembly: GCF_018296145.1. Lineage (NCBI taxonomy): Eukaryota > Metazoa > Chordata > Actinopteri > Salmoniformes > Salmonidae > Oncorhynchus > Oncorhynchus tshawytscha. Next base: position 7,509,560 of record NC_056441.1, on the reverse strand, counting down.
CCAATACACCTCATTTTGTTCCTCTGTCCTCCTCTCCCACTCTGTCTTTCCCTTCTCCTCTGCATTCTTGTCTTCCTTCTACTACCTTCCCCCCCTTTCCTCTCCTCTTCTACCTTATTCAGTGATTATGCAGTAAAGAGGTGTCTAGACATCGTTGATCAGGATTAGAGGGACAGTGTGTGTGTGTGTGTGTGTGTGTGTGTGTGTGTGTGTGTGTGTGTGTGTGTGTGTGTGTGTGTGTGTGTGTGTGTGTGTGTGTGTGTGTGTGTGTGTGTGTGTGTGTGTGTGTGTGTGTGTGTGTGTGTGTGTGTGTGTGTGTGTGGCCACACTGTCCCTTTCAGGAAAGCGGAAGGTCTGGAAAAAGGGGGATAGAGAATTAAATATTGCCATTCTCACTATCTCTGTCCCTCCCTATCTCCTTACATCTGAGGAATGGTGCCCTGGTTTTCTCATTTGAACCCTGTTTTCTCTGTGTTTATTGTCACTGTTGGGTCCATGTGTGGCCTCGGTCTCAGATGTCAGAGACGATATTGACATAGGTGTGTTTTCACCTCTCAAATGTCACACTAGTCCCTACACAAACACACATACACACACCACACACACACCACACACACACCACACACGCATACACACATACACATTCCCAAGACAACCACATGGAGCTCATTCCCAAAGATTCCCTCAACATTCCATGTTTGGATGGTCACTATGCCCAGGGTCTTCTGGGACAGGCTTAGGAAATAGGTTTGGGATAGGGTTACAACAAAAACAACTACACAGTTAAGTTAAAGCATTCATTTCTAATGGTTAAGGTAAGGCATTCATTCCTAATGGTTAAGGTAAGGCATTCATTCCTAATGGTTAAGGTAATGCATTCATTCCTAATGGTTAAGGTAAGGCATTCATTCCTAAGGGTTAAGGTAATGCATTCATGCCTAATGGTTAAGGTGATGGTTAAGGTAATGGCTAAGGTAATGGCTAAGGTGATGGTTAAGGTAATGGCTAAGGTAATGGTTAAGGTAATGGTTAAGGTAAGGCATCCATTCCTAATGGTTTAAGGTAATGGTTAAGGTAAGGCATTCATTCCTAATGGTTAAGGTGATGGTTAAGGTAATGGCTAAGGTAATGGCTAAGGTAATGGTTAAGGTAAGGCATTCATTCCTAATGGTTAAGGTAATGCATTCATTCCTAATGGTTAAGGTTATGGTTAAGGTAATGGCTAAGGTAATTGTTAAGGTAATGGTTAAGGTAACGGTTAAGGTAATGGTTAAGGTAAGGCATTCATTCCTAATGGTTAAGGTGATGGTTAAGGTAATGGCTAAGGTAATGGCTAAGGTAATGGTTAAGGTAAGGCATTCATTCATAATGGTTAAGGTAAGGCATTCATTCCTAATGGTTAAGGTGATGGTTAAGGTAATAGCTAAGGTAATGGCTAAGGTAATGGTTAAGGTAAGGCATTCATTCCTAATGGTTAAGGTAAGGCATGCATTCATAATGGTTAAGGTAATGCATTCATTCCTAATGGTTAAGGTAATGCATTCATTCCTAATGGTTAAGGTAATGCATTCATTCCTAATGGTTAAGGTAATGCATTCATTCCTAATGGTTAAGGTAAGGCATTCATTCATAATGGCTAAGGTAATGGTTAAGGTAATGGTTAAGGTAATGGTTAAGGTAAAGCATTCATGCCTAATGGTTAAGGTAAGGCATTCAATCATAATGGTTAAGGTAATGGTTAAGGTGATGGTTAAGGTAACGGTTAAGGTAAGGCATTCATTCATAATGGTTAAGGTAATGGTTAAGGTAATGGTTAAGGTAACGGTTAAGGTAACGGTTAAGGTAAGGCATTCATTCATAACGGTTAAGGTAAGGCATTCATTCATAATGGTTAAGGTAATGGTTAAGGTAATGGTTAAGGTAAGGCATTCATTCTTAATGGTTAAGGTAATGGTTAAGGTAATGGTTAAGGTAACAGTTAAGTTAAAGCATTCATTCCTAATGGTTAAGGTAAGGCATTCATTCCTAATGGTTAAGGTAATGCATTCATTCCTAATGATTAAGGTAATGCATTCATTCCTAATGATTAAGGTAAAAGCATTCATTCCTAAGGGTTAAGGTCATGGTTAAGGTCATGGTTAAGGTCATGGTTAAGGTCATGGTTAAGATAATGGGTAAGGTAACGGTTAAGATAATGGTTAAGGTAATGGTTAAGATAATGGTTAAGATTATGGTTAAGGTAATGGTTAGGGTAATGGTTAAGATCATGGTTAATGTAATAGGAATGTAATGGTTAAGGTAATGGTTAAGGTCAAATCAAATCAAATCAAATTGTATTTGTCACATACACATGGTTAGCAGATGTTAATGCGAGTGTAGCGAAATGCTTGTGCTTCTAGTTCCGACAATGCAGTAATAACCAACAAGTAATCTAACTAACAATTCCAAAACTACTGTCTTATACACAGTGTAAGGGGATAAAGAATATGTACATAAAGATATATGAATGAGTGATGGTACAGAGCAGCATAGGCAAGATACCGTAGATGGTATCGAGTACAGTATATACATATGAGATGAGTATGTAAACAAAGTTGTATAGTTAAAGTGACTAGTGATACATGGAATTACATAAGGATGCAGTAGATGATATAGAGTACAGTATATACATATACATATGAGATGAATAATGTAGGGTATGTAAACATTATATTAGGTAGCATTGTTTAAAGTGGCTAGTGATATATTTTACATCATTTCCCATCAATTCCCATTATTAAAGTGGCTGGAGTTGAGTCAGTGTGTTGGCAGCAGCCACTCAATGTTAGTGGTGGCTGTTTATTAACAGTCTGATGGCCTTGAGATAGAAGCTGTTTTTCAGTCTCTCGGTCCCAGCTTTGATGCACCTGTACTGACCTCGCCTTCTGGATGATAGCGGGGTGAACAGGCAGTGGCTCGGGTGGTTGTTGTCCTTGATGATCTTTATGGCCTTCCTGTAACATCGGGTGGTGTAGGTGTCCTGGTCCTGGAGGGCAGGTAGTTTGCCCCCGGTGATGTGTTGTGCAGACCTCACTACCCTCTGGAGAGCCTTACGGTTGTGGGCGGAGCAGTTGCCGTACCAGGCGGTGATACAGCCCGCCAGGATGCTCTCGATTGTGCATCTGTAGAAGTTTGTGAGTGCTTTTGGTGAGAAGCCGAATTTCTTCAGCCTCCTGAGGTTGAAGAGGCGCTGCTGCGCCTTCTTCACGATGCTGTCTGTGTGGGTGGACCAATTCAGTTTGTCTGTGATGTGTATGCCGAGGAACTTAAAACTTACTACCCTCTCCACTACTGTTCCATCGATGTGGATAGGGGGGGTGTTCCCTCTGCTGTTTCCTGAAGTCCACAATCATCTCCTTAGTTTTGTTGACGTTGAGTGTGAGGTTATTTTCCTGACACCACACTCCGAGGGCCCTCACCTCCTCCCTGTAGGCCGTCTCGTCGTTGTTGGTAATTGAGCCTACTACTGTTGTGTCGTCCACAAACTTGATGATTGAGTTGGAGGCGTGCGTGGCCACGCAGTCGTGGGTGAACAGGGAGTACAGGAGAGGGCTCAGAACGCACCCTTGTGGGGCCCCAGTGTTGAGGATCAGCGGGGTGGAAATGTTGTTGCCTACCCTCACCACCTGGGGGCGGCCCGCCAGGAAGTCCAGTACCCAGTTGCACAGGGCGGGGTCAAGACCCAGGGTCTCGAGCTTGATGACGAGCTTGGAGGGTACTATGCTGTTAAATGCCGAGCTGTAGTCGATGAACAGCATTCTCACATAGGTATTCCTCTTGTCAGATGGGTTAGGGCAGTGTGCAGTGTGGTTGAGATTGCATCGTCTGTGGACCTATTTGGGCGGTAAGCAAATTGGAGTGGGTCTAGGGTGTCAGGAAGGGTGGAGGTGATATGGTCCTTGACTAGTCTCTCAAAGCACTTCATGATGACGGAAGTGAGTGCTACGGGGCGGTAGTCGTTTAGCTCAGTTACCTTAGCTTTCTTGGGAACAGGAACAATGGTGGCCCTCTTGAAGCATGTGGGAACAGCAGACTGGGATAGGGATTGATTGAATATGTCCGTAAACACACCAGCCAGCTGGTCTGCGCATGCTCTGAGGGCGCGGCTGGGGATGCCGTCTGGGCCTGCAGCCTTGCGAGGGTTAACACGTTTAAATGTTTTACTCACCTCGGCTGCAGTGAAGGAGAGTCCGCATGTTTTGGTTGCAGGCCGTGTCAGTGGCACTGTATTGTCCTCAAAGCGGGCAAAAAAGTTATTTTAGTCTGCCTGAGAGCAAGACATCCTGGTCCGTGACGGGGCTGGTTTTCTTTCTGTAATCCGTGATTGACTGTAGACCCTGCCACATACCTCTTGTGTCTGAGCCGTTGAATTGAGATTCTACTTTGTCTCTATACTGACGCTTAGCTTGTTTGATTGCCTTGCGGAGGGAATAGCTACACTGTTTGTATTCGATCATGTTTCCAGACACCTTGCCCTGATTAAAAGCAGTGGTTTGCGCTTTCAGTTTCATGCGAATGCTGCCATCAATCCACGGTTTCTGGTTTGGGAATGTTTTAATCGTTGCTATGGGAACGACATCTTCAACGCACGTTCTAATGAACTCGCACACCGAATCAGCGTATTCGTCAATGTTGTTGTCTGACGCAATACGAAACATATCCCAGTCCACGTGATGGAAGCAGTCTTGGAGTGTGGAATCAGATTGGTCGGACCAGCGTTGGACAGACCTCAGCGTGGGAGCTTCTTGTTTTAGTTTCTGTCTGTAGGCAGGGATCAACAAAATGGAGTCGTGGTCAGCTTTTCCGAAAGGAGGGCGGGGCAGGGCCTTATATGCGTCGCGGAAGTTAGAATAGCAATGATCCAAGGTTTTGCCAGCCCTGGTTGCGCAATCGATATGCTGATACAATTTTGGGAGTCTTGTTTTCAGATTAGCCTTGTTAAAATCCCCAGGTACAATGAATGCAGCCTCAGGATGTATGGATTCCAGTTTGCAAAGAGTCAAATAAAGTTCGTTCAGAGCCATCGATGTGTCTGCTTGGGGGGAATATATACGGCAGTGATTATAATCGAAGAGAATTCCCTTGGTAGATAATGCGGTCGACATTTGATTGTGAGGAATTCTAAATCAGGTGAACAGAAGGACTTGAGTTCCTGTATGTTTTTGTGACCACACCACGTCCCGTTAGCCATAAGGCATACGCCCCCGCCCCTCTTCTTACCAGAAAGATGTTTGTTTCTGTCGGCGCGATGCGTGGAGAAACCAGCTGGCTGCACCGACTCCGATAGCGTCTCTCCAGTGAGCCATGTTTCCGTGAAGCAAAGAACGTTACAGTCTCTGATGTCCCTCTGGAATGCTACCCTTGCTCGGATTTCATCAACCTTGTTGTCAAGAGACTGGACATTGGCGAGAAGTATACTCAGGAGTGGTGCACGATGTGCCCGTCTCCGGAGTCTGACCAGAAGACCGCTTCGTCAACTTCCGGCGCCGACAGAGATGGCCGCCTCGCTTCGCGTTCCTAGGAAACTATGCAGTTTTTTGTTTTTTTACGTCTTATTTCTTACATTGGTACCCCAGGTCATCTTAGGTTTCATTACATACAGTCGAGAAGAACTACTGAATATAAGAGCAGCGTCAACTCACCATAAGTACGACCAAGAATATGACTTTCGCGAAGCGGAACCTGTGTTCTGCCTTTCACCCAGGACAACGGAATGGATCCCAGCCGTTACCTTAATGGTTAAGGTAAGGGTTAAGGTAAGGGTTAAGGTAAGGGTTAAGGTAAGGGTTAAGGTAAGGGATAAGGTAAGGGTTAAGGTAAGGGGTTAAGGTAAGGGGTTAAGGTAAGGGATAAGGTAAGGGATAAGGTAAGGGATAAGGTAAGGGATAAGGTAAGGGTTTAAGGTAAGGAATAAGGTAAGGGATAAGGTAAGGGATAAGGTAAGGGTTAAGGTAAGGGTTAAGGTAAGGGTTAAGGTAAGGGATAGGGTAAGGGATAGGGTAAGGGATAAGGTTTGGGAGTTTAAACAAAACCAAATGAACAGAGTGTCTAGCACTAGAATTGAACACGTGACCCTCAGAGCAGGACAACTGATCGGATATTGCCTTGGATCTCGAGTTACATGGCAGGAAGATCCACCTGTATAAATAGAATTAGTTGAATGTACACAGCTGTAATTCCCAAGGAAGTTGGTTGCGGTCCACCCAATATGGAGTCACTACGGAATCTGTGATTGTTGCAACCGTAGATATAGAATCCACCCAATATGGAGTCACAACGGAATCTGTGATTGTTGCAACCATATATATAGAATCCACCCAATATGGAGTCACTATAGAATATAGATTATATTTCTATGGTTACCACTCTGAGAAAGACACCCTGGGCCCTGGTCAAAAGCAATGCACTATAAAGGGAACACCACCCTGGTCAGAAGTAGTGCACTATAAAGGGAATGGGAACACCACCCTGGGCCCTGGTCAGAAGTAGTGCACTATAAAGGGAACACCACCCTGGGCCCTGGTCAGAAGTAGTGCACTATAAAGGGGACACCACCCTGGTCAGAAGTAGTGCACTATAAAGGGAACACCACCCTGGGCCCTGGTCAGAAGTAGTGCACTATAAAGGGGACACCACCCTGGTCAGAAGTAGTGCACTATAAAGGGAACACCACCCTGGGCCCTGGTCAGAAGTAGTGCACTATAAAGGGAAAGGGAACACCACCCTGGTCAGAAGTAGTGCACTATAAAGGGAACACCACCCTGGTCAGAAGTAGTGCACTATAAAGGGGACACCACCCTGGTCAGAAGTAGTGCACTATAAAGGGGACACCACCCTGGTCAGAAGTAGTGCACTATAAAGGGAATAGTGTATCCTTTGTGAACATGCCACGCTGTGTCATACTGAGACTGTCACTGTTCCACTGTGTCTGTTAAATAGAACCATGAACTCCTGTCTCATTCACACACACAGTGTTCCTGGCTGGTCCCATTCACACACACAGTGTTCCTGGCTGGTCCCATTCACACACACAGTGTTCCTGGCTGGTCCCATTCACACACACAGTGTTCCTGGCTGGTCCCATTCACACACACAGTGTTCCTGGCTGGTCCCATTCACACACACAGTGTTCCTGGCTGGTCCCATTCACACACACAGTGTTCCTGGCTGGTCCCATTCACACACACAGTGTTCCTGGCTGGTCCCATTCACACACACAGTGTTCCTGGCTGGTCCCATTCACACACACAGTGTTCCTGGCTGGTCCCATTCACACACACAGTGTTCCTGGCTGGTCCCATTCACACACACAGTGTTCCTGGCTGGTCCCATTCACACACACAGTGTTCCTGGCTGGTCCCATTCACACACACAGTGTTCCTGGCTGGTCCCATTCACACACACAGTGTTCCTGGCTGGTCCCATTCACACACACAGTGTTCCTGGCTGGTCCCATTCACACACACAGTGTTCCTGGCTGGTCCCATTCACACACACAATGTTCCTGGCTGGTCCCATTCACACACACAGTGTTCCTGGCTGGTCCCATTCACACACACAGTGTTCCTGGCTGGTCCCATTCACACACACAGTGTTCCTGGCTGGTCCCATTCACACACACAGTGTTCCTGGCTGGTCCCATTCACACACACAATGTTCCTGGCTGGTCCCATTCACACACACAGTGTTCCTGGCTAGTCCCATTCACACACACAGTGTTCCTGGCTGGTCCCATTCACACACACAGTGTTCCTGGCTGGTCCCATTCCCATTCACACACAGTGTTCCTGGCTGGTCCCATTCACACACAGTGTTCCTGGCTGGTCCCATTCACACACAGTGTTCCTGGCTGGTCCCATTCACACACACAGTGTTCCTGGCTGGTCCCATTCACACACAGTGGGGGTGTGATAACAGAGAGGTGCTAATGGGCATTAATGATGCTGTTATCGCCAGATGAGTGTAAATGAATCAAGAGATTAACATCAAAGAGGGAATAAGTGTGTGTGTGTGTGTGTGTGTGTGTGTGTGTGTGTGTGTGTGTGTGTGTGTGTGTGTGTGTGTGTGTGTGTGTGTGTGTGTGTGTGTGTGTGCGTGTGTGTGTGTCTCGAAGGCCAGCAACCCAGAGTCACCCCTTCACTGTTGGCGTTGAGGCTGGTGTTTTGTGGGTAATATTTAATGAAGCTGCCAGTTGAGGACTTGTGAGGCGTCTGTTTCTCAGACTAAACACTCTAATGTACTTGTCCTCTTGCTCAGTTGTGCACAGCGGCCTCCCACTCCCCTTTCTATTCTGGTTAGAGCCAGTTTGTGCTGTTCTGTGAAGGGAGTAGTACACAGCGTTGTATGAGATCTTCAGTTTCTTGGCAATTTCTCGCATGGAATAGCCTTCGTTTCTCAGAACAAGAATATACTGCCGAGTTTCAGAAACAAGGTCTTTGTTTCAGAAACAAGGTCTTTGTTTCTGGCCATTTTGAGCCAGTAATCGAACCCACAAATGCTGATGCTCCAGATACTGAACTAGTCTAAAGAAGGCCACTTTTATTGCTTCTTTAATCAGCTGTGCTAACATAATTGCAAAAGGGTTTTCAAATGAGTAATTAGCCTTTCAAAATGATAAACTTGGATTAGCTACATGCCATTGGAACACAGGAGTGATGGTTGCTGATAATGGGCCTCTGTACACCTATGGGCCTCTGTACGCCTAGAGATGAGAGGGGGAGGGGAGTAAGAGGGAGAGGGAGGGAGAGAGGGGAGTAAGAGGGAGAGGGAGGGAGAGAGGGGAGTAAGAGGGAGAGGGAGGGAGAGAGGGGAGTAAGAGGGAGAGGAGAGGGGGGAGAGAGGGGAGATGAGAGGGAGGGAGATGAGAGGGAGAGGGAGGGGGGGGGAGTAAGAGGGAAGAGGGAGAGATAAGAGGGAGAGGGAGGGAGAGGGGAGTAAGGGAGGGAGAGATGAGAGGGAGGGGAGAGGGAGTAAGAGGGATAGATGAGGGAGAGATGGAGGGGAGGGGTAAGAGGGAGAGGGAGGGAGAGAGGGGAGTAAGAGGGAGAGATGAGAGGAACTGGAAGTGGGAACAAAACATGGAGGGGAGAGAAGAGAGAGAAGAGAGAGAGAGGAGACCAAGGAGATTGGGAGGAAGGGACTATAGTCACACAGTCCCATGTGTGACATGGGAGACATGGGGTGGCAAGTAGCCTAGTGGTTAGAGCGTTGGGCTAGTAACTGAAAGGTTGCAAGATCGAATCCCTGAGCTGACAAGGTAAAAAATCTGTCGTTCTGTCCCTGAACAAGGCAGTTAACCCACTGTTCCTAGGCCGGCATTGTAAATAAGAATTTGTTCTTAACTGACTTGCCTAGTTAAATAAAAACACAAACATTGGTAGTAGAATAGCCTTGACTGAAGAGCTCAGTGTCTTTCATTGTGGCACCATCATAGGATGCCACCTTTCCAACAAGGCAGTTTGTCAATTTTCTGCTCTCAAATTTCCTCCCCATTGGGAGGAGCTGCACACAAGCCTAGAGTGGTGTAAAGCTCACTGAGCAGTGGAGTGATGAATCACCATCAAACGGACGCCAGGAGAACGCTACCTGCCCCAATGCATAGTGCCAACTGTAAAGTTTGGTGTAGGAGGAATAATGTTCTGGGGCTGTTGTTCATGGTTCAGGCCCCTTAGTTCCAGTGAAGGGAAATCTTAATGCGACATTCTTGATGATTCTGTGCTTCCAATTTTGTGGTAACAGTTTGAGGAAGGCCCTTTCCTGTTCCAGCATGACAATGCCCCCAGTGCACAAAGCCAGGTCTATACTGAAATGGTTTGTCGAGATCAGTGTGGAAGAACTTGACTGGCCTGCACAGAGCCCTGACCTCAACCCCAACATTGGAACGCCGACTGCGAGCCAGACCTAATCGCCCCAACATCAGTGCCAGACCTCACTAATGCTCTTGTGGCTGAACGGAAGCAAGTCCCGGCAGCAATGTTCTAAAATCTAGTGGAAAGCCTTCCCAGAAGAGTGGAGGCTGTTATAGCAGCAAAGGGTGGGGACCAACTCTCATTCACCTATGATGTTGGAATGAGATGTTAGACGAGCAGCTGTCCACATACTTTTGGTCATATAGTGTATATATTCTGAGTGTTTAACAGGCTAACAGACTGGAAGGAGAAAGCTCAATAGGACTGAAACATGTATAAAGGCTGAATGCTTCTATATTAGACCCTGTCCTCTCTATATTAGACCCTGTCCTCTCTACCTTCTTCTCTCTCTCTGTCTCTGTCTCTGTCTATATTAGACACTGTCCTCTCTACCTTCTTCTCTCTCTGTCTCTGTCTCTGTCTATATTAGACCCTGTCCTCTCTACCTTCTTCTCTGTCTCTGTCTCTGTCTATATTAGACCCTGTCCTCTCTACCTTCTTCTCTCTCTGTCTCTGTCTATATTAGACCCTGTCCTCTCTATATTAGACCCTGTCCTCTCTACCTTCTTCTCTGTCTCTGTCTCTGTCTATATTAGACCCTGTCCTCTCTATATTAGACCCTGTCCTCTCTACCTTCTTCTCTCTCTCTGTCTCTCTCTCTGTCTATATTAGACCCTGTCCTCTCTACCTTCTTCTCTGTCTCTGTCTATATTAGACCCTGTCCTCTCTACCTTCTTCTCTCTCTGTCTCTGTCTATATTAGACCCTGTCCTCTCTACCTTCTTCTCTGTCTCTTTCTCTGTCTCTGTCTATATTAGACCCTGTCCTCTCTACCTTCTTCTCTCTCTCTGTCTCTCTCTCTGTCTGTCTCTGTCTCTGTCTCTGTCTCTCTCTCTCTCTCTCTCTCTCTCTCTCTGTCTCTCTCTCTCTCTCTCTCTCTCTCTCTGTCTCTGTCTCTGTCTCTGTCAATTCAATTCAATTCAATTCAAGGGGCTTTATTGGCATGGGAAACATGTGTTAGCATTGCCAAAGCAAGTGAGGTAGATAATATACAAGAATGAAATAAACAATACAAATTAACAGTAAACATTATACTCACAGAAGTTCTGAAATAATAAAGACAAATGTCATATTATGTCTATGTACAGTGAAGTAACGATGTACAAATAGTTAAAGTACAAAAGGGAAAATAAATAAGCATAAAGATGGGTTGTCTTTACAATGGTGTTTGTTCTTTCACTGGTCGACCTTTTCTTGTGGCAACAGGTCACATATCTTGTGGATGGTCTCTTTCTCTTTTTCTCTCTATCTCTCTCTCCCTCTCTCTCTCTCTCTCTCTTCCTCTCTCCCTCTCTCTCTCTCTCTCTCTCAATTCAATTCAATTCAATTCAAGGGCTTTATTGGCATGGGAAACATGTGTTAACATTGCCAAAGCAAGTGAGGTAGACAACATACAAAGTGAATATATAAAGTGAAAAACAACAAAAATTAACAGTAAACATTACACATACAGAAGTTTCAAAACAATAAAGACATTACAAATGTCATATTATATATATATATACAGTGTTTTAACAATGTACAAATGGTTAAAGGACACAAGATCAAATAAATAACCATAAATATGGGTTGTATTTACAATGGTGTTTGTTCTTCACTGGTTGCCCTTTTCTCGTGGCAACAGGTCACAAATCTTGCTGCTGTGATGGCACACTCTCTCTCTCTCTCTCTCTCTCTCTCTATCTCTCTCTCTCCTTCACTTTTTTTTCTATCCCATTCTTATATAGCCTCTCTTTCTCGATAACCCACCACCCACTCTCTTCCTCCTCCTCTCAATTTATCTCAATTCAACACATTCTCATTCGCTCTCTCACTACATCCCACCATCCTACACTCATCTTTCCTTCTCATCCTTTCATCCAATCTCACCCTCTTTCTGCTGCTAAAATCTTATTGTGCCGTGCCACCAGCAGCTACAATCAAAATCACATCCCATCAAACAGGTTGATAGAACCAGGTCTGCATGTCCCAATCACATCCCATCAAACAGGTCGAGTGAACCAGGTCTGCACGTCCCAATCACATCCCATCAAACAGGTTGATAGAACCAGGTCAAAACAGGTTGATAGAACCAGGTCTGCACATCCCAAATTGCACCCTAATCCCCTATTTGGTGCTCTACTACCTATAGGGCTCTGGTCAAAAGTAGTGCACTATAAAGGGAATAGGGTTCCATAGGGCTCTGGTCTAAAGTAGTGCACTATATCGGGAATAGGGCTCTGGTCTAAAGTAGTGCACTATAAAGGGAATAGGGTTCCATAGGGCTCTGGTCAAAAGTAGTGCACTATATAGGGAATAGGGAGCCATTTGGAACAAGGATTCTCCACATGACACGACTCACAGCAAATACACCAGAATCCTCTCTTCCCAGATTTGACTTTTTCGTAGCAGCAGTTTAGGAGAATTAAGTTAAGGTTAGGAAAATGGTCAGGGTTAGTCTGTCTCGTAGACTCAGGGCGCTTGGCATACTGGGATGAGAGACTATCTATAGTACATTTCTCACATATACAAACTGAGAATTGAATATAGACTTAGACTTTTAGTAACCGTGTAGAGATGAAAGCTTGTTTCTCCCCAGTTGCCTAATTAAGCTGCATCATTCCTATGTATAGGAGGATCACAGAGACACAGTCAGGTTGTTGTTTTAACACCTGTATCAGCCACACACAGCAGGTGGTGCAGCAGGTAGCTTAGTGGTTAGAGTGTTGGACTTGTAACTGAAAGGTTGCGAGGTCGAATCCCCGAGCTGACAAGGTAAAAAACTGTCCTTTTGCCCCTGAACAAGGCAGTTAACTCACTGTTCCCAGGCCAGTTAACTCACTGTTCCTAGACCAGTTAACTCACTGTTCCCAGGCCAGTTAACTCACTGTTCCCAGGCCAGTTAACTCACTGTTCCTAGACCAGTTAACTCACTGTTCCCAGGCCAGTTAACTCACTGTTCCTAGACCAGTTAACTCACTGTTCCCAGGCCAGTTAACTCACTGTTCCTAGACCAGTTAACTCACTGTTCCTAGACCATTTAACCCACTGTTCCTAGACCATTTAACCCACTGTTCCTAGACCAGTTAACCCACTGTTCCTAGACCAGTTAACTCACTGTTCCCAGACCAGTTAACTCACTGTTCCTAGACCAGTTAACCCACTGTTCCTAGACCATTTAACCCACTGTTCCTAGACCAGTTAACCCACTGTTCCTAGACCATTTAACCCACTGTTCCTAGACCAGTTAACTCACTGTTCCTAGACCAGTTAACTCACTGTTCCCAGGCCAGTTAACTCACTGTTCCTAGACCAGTTAACTCACTGTTCCTAGACCATTTAACCCACTGTTCCTAGACCATTTAACCCACTGTTCCTAGACGAGTTAACCCACTGTTCCTAGACCAGTTAACTCACTGTTCCTAGACCATTTAACCCACTGTTCCTAGGCCGTCATTGAAAATAAGAATTTGTTGTTAACTGACTTGCCTGGTAAAAACAACAACACAAAACATAGTCATAATTGTACAGTACTTCATATAAAACTGTAGCCAACAGTAGCCCACTTCTTGCAATATTCCTTACATTTGTCACAACCGCTTGAAAACAAACGGTACACTGAGCCCTAAATCCCCAAAGAAAGCAGAGACATGAGGAGGCCAGTAAAGACTCCCTAATTATCAGTCTGTCAGAAAGAGAACAACGTTTATGGTTGTGTGGATGATTAAAAGGTTAGCACACCGTTTACACTGCAGTTACACTATAGCTGAATCATTCGTATCATTAGCATTCTCCTCATTGTCCCAGGCTAAACAACAACAATGTCCCAATGGGCACCCTGTTTCCTATATAGTACACTACCTGGTCAAAAGTAGTGCACTATATTGGGAAAAGGATGCCATTTTGGACTCAGATCTTGTTAAACCTGCGACAATGAGGAGGATGCTAACTATGCTAACTATGCTACTCTAACAATGCTAACTATGTTAACGATGCTAACTATGCTACTCTAACAATGCTAACTATGTTAATGATGCTAACTATGCTACTCTAACAATGCTAACTATGTTAACAATGCTAACTATGCTACTCTAACAATGCTAACTATGTTACTCTAGGCGTCTATATTGTATAAAGGGTAAAAGGTACCATTTCGGACGCTGTAAAACCCATAGAGACGCTCCAATGAATGTCAATGGAATCTTCATGGAGAAAGGCAGCCTGCCAATTAGCTTATCTGAGGATCAACAGAGAATGGGTTGATGGTGCTTTCTGATGGGCGTGGGTCTGCCTCATCAGGCCCCATTAAGCCCTATTCAACACAGATACCACTATTTGTATTAGTATTTATTAAGGATCCATTTAGTTCCTGCCAAGGCAGCAGCTACTCATCCTAGGGTTTATCATGGATCCCCATTAGTTCCTGCCAAGGCAGCAGCTACTCTTCCTGGGGTTTATTATGGATCCCCATTAGTTCCTGCCAAGGCATCAGCTACTCTTCCTGGGGTTTATTATGGGATCCCCATTAGTTCCTGCCGAGGCAGCAGCTACTCTTCTTGGGGTTTATTATGGATCCTCTTTGAGGCAGTTGAATACAATTTAAAACATAACATTACATTTCACAACAGACTTCACAACCCACTACTCCAGGCCTCTACTCGACTCCTCTACTACTCTACTACTCCAGGCCTCTCCTCTACTACTCTACTACTCTACTACTCCAGGCCTCTACTCTACTACTCTACTACTCCAGGCCTCTACTCTACTACTCCAGGCCTCTACTCTACTACTCCAGGCCTCTATTCTACTACTCCAGGCCTCTACTCTACTACTCTACTACTCCAGGTCCCTACTCAACTACTCTACTACTCTAGGTCTCTACTCCTCTACTACTCTAATTCTTTACTCTACTACTCTAGGCCTATATTCTACTACCCTAGGCCCACTACTCCACCACTCACCTACTCTGTTACTCTAGGCCTCTACTACTCTACTACTCCTCTACTTTACTACTCTAGGCCTCTACTCTACAAATCTAGGTCTCTTATCTACTACCCTAGGCCTCTACTCCACCACTCACCTACTCTACAACTCTAGGCCTCTACTCTACAACTCTAGGCCTCTACTCTACTACTCTACTACTATACTACCCTAGGCCTCTACACTACTACTATTCTACCCTAGGCCTCTACTCTACTACTCCACTATTCCACTACTCTAGGCCTCTACTCTACAACTCTAGGCCTCTACTCTACAACTCTAGGCCTCTACTCTACTACTATACTACCCTTAGGCCTCTACTCTACTACTATTCTACCCTAGGCCTCTACTCTACTACTCCACTACTCCACTACTCTAGGCCTCTACTCTACAACTCTAGGCCTCTACTCTACAACTCTAGGCCTCTACTACTCCACTACTCCACTAGTCTACTGTACTACTCCACTAATCCACTACTCCACTACTCTAGGCCTCTACTACTCCTCTACTCTACTACTCCTCTACTCCTCTACTCCACTACTCTACTCTGCTACTCCACTACTCTACTCTGCTACTCCACTACTCTACTTCTCTAGGTCTTTATTCCGCTACTCCTCTAATACTTCACTATTCAACCCTCTAGAACTCTGCTACTCTGCTACTCTGCTACTGCTCTAATACTCTACTCCTCTACTCCTCTTCTCTATGACTCCTCTACGCCGCTACTCCACTACTACTCCTCCTCTGGACTACTCTACTCCTCTACTACTCCTCTAATCCACAACTCCTCTACGCTACTACTCCTCTACTCCACTACTCTACCCTCAAGAACTCTACTATTCTACTACTCTGCTACTCCCCTACTCTACTACTCCACTACCCTACTCCCCTACTCCTCTACTCTACTACTCCTCTACTCCACTACTCCACTACTCTAGGCCTCTACTCTACTACTCTAGGCCTCTACTACTCTACTTCTCTAGGCCTCTACTCCACTACTCTACTACTCTAGGCCTCTACTACTCTAGGCATCTACTACTCTACTACTCTAGGCCTCTACTACTCTAGGTATCTACTCCACTACTCTACTACTCCACTACTCTACTACTCTGCTACTCCACTACTCTACTTCTCTAGGCATCTACTCCACTACTCTGCTACTCCACTACTCTACTACTCTGCTACTCCACTACTCTACTTTTCTAGGCCTCAACTACTCAACTCCACTACTCTATATCTACAACACAAATTCCTTGTGTATTTGTGTGTATAGTGTGTATGTTATCATGTGTGTGTGTGTATGCATGTGTCTGTGCCTATTTTTGTGTTGCTTCACAGTCCCCGCTGTTCCATACGGTGTACTTTTATCAGTTACTTGAGTTGGAATATAGTTCCATAGAGTCATGGCTCTATGTAGTACTGTGAGCCTCCCATAGTCTGTTCTGGACTTATGGACTGTGTGGAGACATCTGGTGGCATGTCTTGTGGGGTATGCATGGGTATTTGAGCTTTGTGCTAGCAGTTTAAACAGACAGCTCGGTACATTCAACAAGCTTTCACAGTCTCACGTCAGAATTAGATGGTCATTCATGTTTCTCAAACTTCAAATTTCAAAGTGTTTAAGGTTCAGTTAATTCTGAAATGGGATGGGATTCTTTTTCTCCCCAGGCATTAACTCTGAATGGTTAAGGTTTTGGGATAGGATTAAAAACATCTCAAAAACAACTTTCTTTCGCTGGATTTGAACATGAATCCTTTTTGTATTTTTACCCCTTTTCCGTGGTATCCAATTGTTTTAGTAGCTACTATCTTGTCTCATCGCTACAACTCCCGTACGGGCTTGGGAGAGACGAAGGTTGAAAGTCACGCGTCCTCCGATACCCAACCCAACCAAGCCGCACTGCGCATCCAACCCGGAAGCCAGCCACACCAATGTGTCGGAGGAAAACACCGTGCACCTGGCAACCTTGGTTAGCGCGCACTGCGCCCGGCCCACCACAATAGTCGCTGGTGCGCGATGAGACAAGGATCTCCCTACCGGCCAAACCCTCCCTAACCCGGACGGCGCTAGGCCAATTGTACATCGCCCCACAGACCTCCCGGTCATGGCAGAGCCTGGGCGCGAACCCAGAGTCTCTGGAGGCACAGACGTGGACGGACGTGTAATACTGACTTGTATCACGTGAGACCTGGCTGACATTCAACATGTCACTACATCTCACAAATACAAGTAGTAATGAAGTCAATCTCTCCTCTACTTTGAACCAGGAGAGATGGACATGCATATTATTAATGTTAGCTCTCCGAGTACATGGGCCAGCCATTCTGCAGTTCTAGGCCAATTGTAAATTTCATAAGTCCATCTTTGTGGTACTTGATCTCACGACTGGACAGTAGTCCAGGTGTGACAAAACTTGGGTCTGTGGGAACTGCCTTATTGATAGTGTTGTTGTTGTTTTTTACCTTTATTTAACTAGAAAAGTCAGTTAAGAACAAATTCCTATTTACAATGACAGCCTACGCCGACCAAACCTTCCCCTAACCGGGATGACACTGGGTCAATTGTGCGCTGATGAGACTACTGATCACAGCTGGTTGTGATACAGCCGGGGATCTAACCAGGGTCTGTAGTGACGCCTCTAGCACTCTCACCATCTTAGCTACTGTTGCATCAAAATGTTTTGACCATGACAGTTTACAATCCAGGGTAACTCCTAGCAGTTTAGTCTCCTCAACTTACTCAATTTCCACATTGTTCAATACTAGATTTAGTTGAGGTTTAGGGTTTAGTGAATTATTTGTCCCAAATACAAGGCTTTTAGTTGTTGTTTTTTTACTTCTTTCTTGTCACCCATTCTGAAACTGACTGCAGGTCTTTGTAAAGTGTTTCAGGGATTTCACTTGCTGTGGTAGCTGACGTGTATGGTCTTGAGTCATCAACATACAGACACACAGACATTACTCCGAGCCAGTCAGAAGGTCATTAGAAAAATAATGAAAAAAGTAAGGGGCCTAAACAGCTGCCCTGGGGAATGCCTGACTCTACCTGGATTATGTTGGAGAGGCTTCCATTAAAGAACACCGTCTGTGTTCTGTTAGAACTCTCGATCCACAATGTAGCAGATGTGTTTTAACATCAGCAGACTATGATCAATTTCTCTCAGCCAATCATAAGTCACTTGTGTAAGGGTTGAATGCCCTTCAAGTGTTGAATGCCCTTGTGCTGAAAATCTGGTCTAACACCATTTTTTTCCCCATAAGTTTAATACGGTTTGGTAACAGGCTGATTGGTCAGCTGTTTGAGTCAGTAAAGGGTGCTTGGCTTTTCTTGGGTAGCGGAATGACTTCTGCTCCTTCAGGCCTGAGGGCACATACTTTCCTGTAGGCTAAGATTGAAGAGTTGGCAAATAGGAGGGGCAATATCATCGTCGGTAATTTTACATCCAAGTTGTCAGACTCAGGTAGCTTGCCATTGTTGACAGACAACAATACATTTTCCCCAAATGCTAGATACTGATAGACAGATAAGGGGGAAAAACACAGATAGACACAAACACAGACAGAGACAGAAACACAGACAGAGACAGAGACAGAAACACAGACAGAGAAATGAGATAGAGACACAGATAGAGACAGATAGAGACCCAGATAGAGACCCAGACAGAGACACAGATAGAGACACAGACAGAGACAGAAACACGGACAGAAACATGGACAGAGAAATGAGATAGAGACACAGATAAAGACAGACAGAGACAAACAGAGACACAGACACACAACCCTAAAGACGATCCCCTGGGCTGTAATTGAGGTCAGAGAGGTCTTGGGCAGATAAACAAGACATATTGATTCTGCGTAATTTGACTCTGATAATGGAATTATGAGAGCTCTCCTTTCTATCCTCTCGCTCACCTCTCGCTCTATTTCTCCCTTTCTGTCTGTCTCTCTCCTTCTTTCTCTCTGACCATGTCTCTCTCATTATCTCTCTCTCATTATCTCTCTCTCCCAGTTCAATTCAAAGAGGCTTTATTGCCTAAGCAAGTGAAAAAAACTATAAACAAAAGTAAAATAAGCAAATCAGAAATTAAGAGTAAACCTTACTACACACAAAAAAAGTTTCAAAAGGATAAAGACATCTCAAATGTTACATTATTATCGATCTTCAGTTCTGTAACGATGTGCAAGTAGTTGTAGTACGAATGTCAATGGAAAACGAGTAAGCAGATATTTCTAGGTTGTATTTACAATGTTGTTTGTGTTCCTTTGGTTGTGCTCCGACGGGCCACAAATCTTGCTGCTGTGATTACACACTCTGTGTGGGAGTTTATCAAAGTTGGATTTGTTTTCAAATTCTTTGTTGGTCTGTACAATTTGAGTGAAATACGCATCTCTTAATTTGTTCACACATTTGTCAGGAAGTTAGGAAGTGCCACTCAGTTTTACACCTCATTTTGCACCTCATTTTGTGGGCAGTGAGCACATGGCCTGCCTACTGCAGCCTATGTTAATGGCCTTGCTCCATGCTCACTGAGTCTGTACATAGGCAATGACTTTCTACATTTTGGGTCAGTCAGTGGTCAGGTATTCTGCCACTGTGTACTCTCTGTTTAGGGCCAAATAGCATTCTAGTTTGCTCTGTTTTCTGGTTGATCTTTCCCATATGTCAAGTAATTATCTTTTTTATTTTCTCATGGTTTGGTTTGGTCTAATTGTGTTGCTGTCCAGGGGCTCTGTGGGGTCTGTTTGTGTTTGTCCCCCTCCCCATTTCTCCCCAGGTCTCTCTCCCTCCCTCCCTCCCTCCCTCCTCTCTCTCTCTCTCTCTCTCTCTCTCTCTCTCTCTCTCAGATGAGGCCTCTCTCTCTCTCTCTCTCTCTCCTCTCTCTCTCTCTCTCTCTCTCTCTCTCTCTCTCTCTCTCTCTCAGACAGGGTCTCTCTCTCTCCCTCAGACAAGATCTCCCTCCCTCCCTCCCAGATCCCTCCCTCCCCCTCTCTCTCTCTCTCTCTCTCTCTCTCTCAGACAGGGTCTCTCACCCTCCCTCTCTCAGACAAGTCTCTTTCCCTCCCTCTCTCTCTCTCTCTCAGATGAGGTCTCTCTCTCTCTCTCTCTCTCTCTCTCTCTCTCTCTCTCTCAGACGAGGTCTCTCTCCCTCCCTCTCTCTCTCTCTCTCTCTCTCTCTCTCTGACTAGGTCTCTCTCTCTCTTTTGAAATATAAGAATGATGACACATACATTGCACAGGTGGGCCAGGACTGTTAGTCAATTAGAGAGTCATGAAGATCTCATCAGCAAAGAGAGAGAGGAAAAGAGCGAGAGATGAGACATAAAGAGGTACTGAGGTAGTGAATAATATCGTATTGGTTCTGCAGTGGGATTTTCCTACAGGCCCATAACCGTAAATATACAGCACATGGCCAAAAGTATGTGGACTGCCTCTGCAAGCAACGTCAACACAAATTGTTTGTCGGGAGCTTCATGGAATGGGTTTCCGTGGCTGAGCAGCCGCACACAAGCCTATGATCTCCATGCGCAATAACAAGCATCGACTGGAGTGGTGTAAAGCTCACCGCCATTGAACTCTGGGGCAGTGGAAACGGGTCTTCTGGAGCATTCTCTGGAGTCCTAATGCACAGTGCCAACTGTAAAGTTTGGTGGAAGAGCAATAATTGTCTGGGTCTGTTTTTCATGGTTCGGGCAATGCCCCTTAGTTCCAATGAAGGGAAATTTTAACGCTACAGCATACAATGACATTCTAGATGATTCTGTGCTTCCCAATTGTGTGGCAACAGTTTGGGGAAGGCAAATATAGACGCAGAGTTCCCGTCGTATCAGGAAGAGGAACATAGCACCGTCTGTGCTCGGCCGTCACAGCCCTTTTTTTTGATGACATTGTACCGACAGAAGGCGTCAAAGACTGGAAGGATCGATGACGCTTTTAGTTGACATTCTGAGGTGCCATGTTGTAGGCTACAGCTAAGACTGTGGTACTGGCCTGCGGAGCAGCGAGAGGAATTGCCCCCCCGCCCCGCCCCGCCCTTCCTTCAGGCTAAGCTCAAACCCTACACCCCTCACCAGAATACTCCATTCTGTCACCTCTGGTCTCTTGACTCTCCCACCCCTACGGGAGGGCAGCTCCCGCTCAACGAAGATCTTCTCTGTCCTGGCACCACAATGGTGTAACCAGCTTCATCCTGAGCTAGGCCCGTCTTCTTTTACATTTTGTAAATTATATAATATATTTATATGTTTATGTATATTTATATATATTTTTACTTCATATACAAACTTATGCATACAAACAACAACTTACAGACGCACACAAACATCCCTAGTGCCTGGCCACACCCCCATCCCTAGTGCCTGGCCACACCCCATCCCTAGTGCCTGGCCACACCCCCATCCCTAGTGCCTGGCCACACCCCCATCCCTAGTGCCTGGCCACACCCCCATCCCTAGTGCCTGGCCACACCCCCATCCCTAGTGCCTGGCCACACCCCCATCCCTAGTGCCTGGCCACACCCCCATCCCTAGCGCCTGGCCACACCCCGATCCCTAGCGCCTGGCCACACCCCCATCCCTAGTGCCTGGCCACACCCCCATCCCTAGCGCCTGGCCACACCCCCATCCCTAGTGCCTGGCCACACCCCCATCCCTAGTGCCTGGCCACACCCCCATCCCTAGTGCCTGGCCACACCCCCATCCCTAGTGCCTGGCCACACCCACATCCCTAGTGCCTGGCCACACCCCCATCCCTAGTGCCTGGCCACACCCCCATCCCTAGCGCCTGGCCACACCCCCATCCCTAGTGCTTGCATTATTGTTTACCACTTGGCCTTAAATTGCATCAATTTGTTTTTCTCTGTCGCTATTTAAATTTTTCAATAACACATAATTTTATTTTTTTCTATTGTGTTAACGACGGCGGGTTGATTTCCGCGTTTTTTTAGTATACGTTTTTTCAAGATGTGTGATGAGAAGAGAATCATTGAATCATTGAATATCTCACTACACCCCCATATGCCATGTCTTGAAATATTCAGACAGATGGAACTTTCTAGCTCTGGCCCACAACTTCAGGACTTTATAGAATTCCCAGTTGTACACTTAAGACATAACTCTGCCATTGTGCTGTAGAATTTGTGAATTTTTGTCTCCTGCATCATAAATTCTATACATTAGTTTATACTGGATTTAAGCGTACATTTTCGTTAACTGTAATTTAGTTAGTTCTGCTCCAACTTTCCCTCCATCTTGTGTCCAGGCAAATTAAACCAAGCCCAACAAACCAAGCCCAGCACGTATCACAAGCGATTTTAGGCTATATATACAAATGTTTCTCTGGTGAATATTTTGTCTTTTTTTTTATTACCAATGACAAAACTGTTGTAGATTAGTAAACCTATGTCATAAAATTAATTTTTGGATTTATTTATCATTTTAGAAACTACATGATGTCCACCAATGTTACCACACATATTTTTATTTTCCAGCACTGAGCAAATTTCAGGTCTGCTGGAACGCAAACTTGACCGTTGT
Organism: Oncorhynchus tshawytscha; assembly: GCF_018296145.1. NCBI lineage: Eukaryota > Metazoa > Chordata > Actinopteri > Salmoniformes > Salmonidae > Oncorhynchus > Oncorhynchus tshawytscha. The sequence goes on along the minus strand of NC_056441.1, from coordinate 7,487,062 downwards.
ACCAATTCTGTGTATCTTCCAGAGTGGCGTTTACTGTGAACACCGAGGCTGTATCCGTTTTTAAGTAAATGTCAGACAGACTATTTGATCACAATGTAGGCCTGCCAGAGTGGCCTGCCATCAAAAACAATGTGGACATTTTAACATGGAAATGGGTGTTGTATCATTCCGCCTACAGTATCAGTCAATGTGTGGCGTTCAATCTAGGTCTACATTCAATGAGACTTTTTGGAGAAAAAAAAACCTGCAGGGCTTGACAGTAACCTGTTTATCTACTTGTCCTTCAGACAAGGAAGTGACTTACAATGTTGTTGTGTTGTTTGATGAAATAAACCACTTAACAAAATAAAATGTGTTATTCTCATAACATTATTACAGAGAATCAGACAAATTATACTACCCTCTGCCTATTGGCTACTTAGCTTATTCAAGCATGTCTCTAAATACAACACTGCCCCTTCAAGACAAAATAAAAGCTCTTTACCTGACTGACTTTTCAAAGATGTCTAGAAGTGTACACTTTTTGTGGTCTTGCAGGAAGCAGTCACTCCCCTGTTGCTGACTAGAAATTATCTACAACTAAGCAAATAACTCACTAACTAGCAAATAATATGAACAAATGTGTACAGGTGGCTACATGCAGCTCTCACGTTGATCTAAAAACAAGCGTATCTACTTGCGACTGCTCATGCTGTGAACACAGTCCAGTTCAAAGTGAATGGCACATATCCATATATGGCTATGTCTATTTGCATATAGGCCCACTGCAGCTCTGATTGGCTATGGCGTACCAGTCTGTGTAGAGTACAGGCTAAGTAGTGCGTGTCAATGCAATAGAATCTTACTCAGATGCGTTCTGCCAACAATACAATCTCTTGCATAGTTAGTTTTGTTTCCGTATGTTGCATTGAAAGTGGCTAATTGTCATTGTAAATAAGAATATGTTCTTAACTGACTTGCCTGGTTAAATAAAATAAAAATTGAATGTCCTTCTGGACAGACTGGAGAGAATTGGCCTCTCCGGTCCAGTTCTAAATTGGTTTAGGACCTATTTAACTGGTTGAGAGTTGTTTGTCACCCTCATTGAACATAACTCAGACAAAATACATATGACACTTGGTGGTTCATGTTTGGTACTGTTCAGTTTATGTATGTTACCCCTTGGCATCGTTATCAGAAAACACAGCATTGATTTTCACTGCTACGCAGACGATACACAGCTTTACATTTCTGTCTCACCTGAGGATTTTAGTTCCACGGATAAATTCTTAGACTGTTATTGGTGATTTAAATAGTTGGATGGCTCACAACTTCCTCCAGCTAAATCAAGACAAGGCCGAGGTACTTATTGTTGGAGCCAGAGCACAGATAGAGAATCTGGACGTGCATTTTAATTCAAGGGGAATAAACCTAGGTGTTATTTTAGATTCTGAACAAAAATTTTCGAATGACACATTAGGAATGTGACCAAAATTGCTTTTTACCAACTGAGGAACATTGCCAAGGTACGGCCGTTTCTCTCTCAGGCTGATACAGAGAGACTCATCCATGCTTATATTACAAGCAGGCTTGACTACTGTAATGCTCTTCTGTCTGGTCTAATCAAGAAAGACATTGGTCAACTGCAAAACATACAGAATGCTGCAGCACAGGTACTGACCAAGACCAGACAGAGAACACGTTACACTGGTTTTAAGGTCTCTGTACTGTAAAACATACAGAATGCTGCAGTACAGGTACTGACCAAGACCAGATGGAGAGAACACATTACACCGGTTTTAAGGTCTCTGTACTGGCTGCCTGTGAGTTTAATCATTAATTTAAAGATTATTCTATTGGTTTTTAAATCAATCCAGGATAGTACACCCCAATACATGTCAGACATGCTATAAGTTATGTACCCAGTAGGTCCCTCAGGTCCTCTGGTCTTTTAACTATCCCAAAGCCTAGGACCAAGAGACATGGAGAGAGCAGCCTTTTAACTATCCCAAAGCCTAGGACCAAGAGGCATGGAGAGAGCGGCCTTTTAACTATCCCAAAGCCTAGGACCAAGAGGCATGGAGAGAGACAGCCTTTTAACTATCCCAAAGCCTAGGACCAAGAGACATGGAGAGACAGCCTTTTAACTATCCCAAAGCCTAGGACCAAGAGACATGGAGAGACAGCCTTTTAACTATCCCAAAGCCTAGGACCAAGAGGCATGGAGAGAGACAGCCTTTTAACTATCCCAAAGCCTAGGACCAAGAGACATGGAGAGAGACAGCCTTTTAACTATCCCAAAGCCTAGGACCAAGAGACAGATGGAGAGAGCAGCCTTTTAACTATCCCAAAGCCCAGGACCAAGAGGCATGGAGAGAGACAGCCTTTTAACTATCCCAAAGCCCAGGACCAAGAGACATGGAGAGAGACAGCCTTTTAACAATCCCAAAGCCCAGGACCAAGAGACATGGAGAGAGACAGCCTTTTAACTATCACAAAGCCTAGGACCAAGAGACATGGAGAGAGCAGCCTTTTAACTATCCCAAAGCCTAGGACCAAGAGGCATGGAGAGACAGCCTTTTAACTATCCCAAAGCCCAGGACCAAGAGACATGGAGAGAGACAGCCTTTTAACTATCCCAAAGCCTAGGACCAAGAGGCATGGAGAGAGCAGCCTTTTAACTATCCCAAAGCCTAGGACCAAGAGACATGGAGAGAGACAGCATTTTAACTATCCCAAAGCCTAGGACCAAGAGGCATGGAGAGAGACAGCCTTTTAACTATCCCAAAGCCCAGGACCAAGAGACATGGAGAGAGACAGATTTTAACTATCCCAAAGCCTAGGACCAAGAGGCATGGAGAGAGACAGCCTTTTAACTATCCCAAAGCCTAGGACCAAGAGACATGGAGAGAGACAGCCTTTTAACTATCCCAAAGCCTAGGACCAAGAGACATGGAGAGAGACAGCCTTTTAACTATCCCAAAGCCTAGGACCAAGAGACATGGAGAGAGACAGCCTTTTAACTATCCCAAAGCCTAGGACCAAGAGACATGGAGAGAGACAGCCTTTTAACTATCCCAAAGCCTAGGACCAAGAGACATGGAGAGAGACAGCCTTTTAACTATCCCAAAGCCCAGGACCAAGAGACATGGAGAGAGACAGCCTTTTAACTATCCCAAAGCCTAGGACCAAGAGACATGGAGAGAGACAGCATTTTAACTATCCCAAAGCCTAGGACCAAGAGACATGGAGAGAGACAGCCTTTTAACTATCCCAAAGCCTAGGACCAAGAGACATGGAGAGAGACAGCCTTTTAACTATCCCAAAGCCCAGGACCAAGAGACATGGAGAGAGACAGCCTTTTAACAATCCCAAAGCCCAGGACCAAGAGACATGGAGAGAGACAGCCTTTTAACTATCCCAAAGCCTAGGACCAAGAGGCATGGAGAGAGCAGCCTTTTAACTATCCCAAAGCCTAGGACCAAGAGGCATGGAGAGAGCAGCCTTTTAACTATCCCAAAGCCTAGGACCAAGAGGCATGGAGAGAGACAGCCTTTTAACTATCCCAAAGCCTAGGACCAAGAGACATGGAGAGAGACAGCATTTTAACTATCCCAAAGCCTAGGACCAAGAGACATGGAGAGACAGCCTTTTAACTATCCCAAAGCCTAGGACCAAGAGACATGGAGAGAGACAGCCTTTTAACTATCCCAAAGCCCAGGACCAAGAGACATGGAGAGAGATAGCCTTTTAACTATCCCAAAGCCCAGGACCAAGAGGCATGGAGAGAGCAGCCTTTTAACTATCCCAAAGCCCAGGACCAAGAGACATGGAGAGAGACAGCCTTTTAACTATCCCAAAGCCCAGGACCAATAGGCATGGAGAGAGACAAAGCCTTTTAACTATCCCAAAGCCTAGGACCAAGAGACATGGAGAGAGCAGCCTTTTAACTATCCCAAAGCCTAGGACCAAGAGACATGGAGAGAGACAGCCTTTTAACAATCCCAAAGCCCAGGACCAAGAGACATGGAGAGAGACAGCCTTTTAACTATCCCAAAGCCTAGGACCAAGAGGCATGGAGAGACAGCCTTTTAACTATCCCAAAGCCCAGGACCAAGAGGCATGGAGAGAGAGCAGCCATTTTAACTATCCCAAAGCCTAGGACCAAGAGACATGGAGAGACAGCCTTTTAACTATCCCAAAGCCCAGGACTAAGAGGCATGGAGAGAGCAGCCTTTTAACTATCCCAAAGCCTAGGACCAAGAGGCATGGAGAGACAGCCTTTTAACTATCCCAAAGCCCAGGACCAAGAGGCATGGAGAGAGACAGCCTTTTAACTATCCCAAAGCCTAGTACCAAGAGGCATGGAGAGACAGCCTTTTAACTATCCCAAAGCCTAGGACCAAGAGACATGGAGAGAGACAGCCTTTTAACTATCCCAAAGCCCAGGACCAAGAGACATGGAGAGAGAGCAGCCTTTTAACTATCCCAAAGCCTGGGACCAAGAGACATGGAGAGAGCAGCCTTTTAACTATCCCAAAAGACCAAGAGACATGGAGAGAGACAGCCTTTTAACTATCCCAAAGCCCAGGACCAAGAGACATGGAGAGAGACAGCCTTTTAACTATCCCAAAGCCTAGGACCAAGAGGCATGGAGAGAGACAGCCTTTTAACTATCCCAAAGCCCAGGACCAAGAGGCATGGAGAGAGCAGCCTTTTAACTATCCCAAAGCCCAGGACCAAGAGACATGGAGAGAGACAGCCTTTTAACTATCCCAAAGCCTAGGACCAAGAGGCATGGAGAGAGACAGCCTTTTAACTATCCCAAAGCCTAGGACCAAGAGACATGGAGAGAGCAGCCTTTTAACTATCCCAAAGCCTAGGACCAAGAGACATGGAGAGAGACAGCCTTTTAACAATCCCAAAGCCCAGGACCAAGAGACATGGAGAGAGACAGCCTTTTAACTATCCCAAAGCCTAGGACCAAGAGACATGGAGAGACAGCCTTTTAACTATCCCAAAGCCCAGGACCAAGAGGCATGAAGAGAGAGCAGCCTTTTAACTATCCCAAAGCCTAGGACCAAGAGGCATGGAGAGAGACAGCCTTTTAACTATCCCAAAGCCCAGGACCAATAGGCATGGAGAGAGACAGCCTTTTAACTATCCCAAAGCCCAGGACCAATAGGCATGGAGAGAGACAGCCTTTTAACTATCCCAAAGCCCAGGACCAAGAGGCATGGAGAGAGACAGCCTTTTAACTATCCCAAAGCCCAGGACCAAGAGACATGGAGAGAGACAGCCTTTTAACTATCCCAAAGCCCAGGACCAATAGGCATGGAGAGAGAACCTTTTAACTATCCCAAAGCCCAGGACCAATAGGCATGGGAGAGAGACAGCCTTTTAACTATCCCAAAGCCTAGTACCAAGAGGCATGGAGAGAGACAGCCTTTTAACTATCCCAAAGCCTAGGACCAAGAGACATGGAGAGAGACAGCCTTTTAACTATCCCAAAGCCTAGGACCAATAGACATGGAGAGAGACAGCCTTTTAACTATCCCAAAGCCCAGGACCAAGAGGCATGGAGAGAGACAGCCTTTTAACTATCCCAAAGCCTAGGACCAAGAGGCATGGAGAGAGACAGCCTTTTAACTATCCCAAAGCCCAGGACCAATAGGCATGGAGAGAGACAGCCTTTTAACTATCCCAAAGCCTAGGACCAAGAGGCATGGAGAGAGACAGCCTTTTAACTATCCCAAAGCCCAGGACCAAGAGGCATGGAGAGAGACAGCCTTTTAACTATCCCAAAGCCCAGGACCAGAGACAGAGAGACATGGAGGCATGGAGAGAGACAGCCTTTTAACTATCCCAAAGCCCAGGACCAATAGGCATGCCTTTTAACTATCCCAAAGAGAGAGACAGCCTTTTAACTATCCCAAAGCCTTTTAACCTAGGACCAAGAGACATGGAGAGAGACAGCCTTTTAACTATCCCAAAGCCCAGGACCAAGAGACATGGAGAGAGACAGCCTTTTAACTATCCCAAAGCCCAGGACCAATAGGCATGGAGAGAGACAGCCTTTTAACTATCCCAAAGCCCAGGACCAAGAGGCATGGAGAGAGACAGCCTTTTAACTATCCCAAAGCCCAGGACCAATAGGCATGGAGAGAGACAGCCTTTTAACTATTTTAATTTTCTTATCTTTTTTATCCTGTGAAGCATATTGTGCTGTATTCCATGTCTGAAATGTGCTATATAAATACATTTGATTTGATTTGATTTTGATTTGAAAAACTTTAGAGTTCATTTAGGAAAGTCTGTTCCGTTCAGAAGAAGCTGAAGGGTCTTTGATGATACATGTGACCAATAGGCATGGTAGACATTGACAAAACACCGTCATCACTAGCACAGAAAGGCTGTCCTTCAGACTGTTAAATAGCCATCACTAGCACAGAAAGGCTGTCAAATAGCCATCACTAGCACAGAAAGCCTGAAGAACAGCTTTTACCTTTATTTTATTATTTTATCTTTATTTAACCAGGCAAGTCAGTTAAGAACAAGCTTGTATCTTTTAATTGTATCTTTATTTAACCAGGCAATTCAGTTAAGAACAAATTCTTATTTTCAATGACGGCCTAGGAACAGTGGGTTAACTGCCTGTTCAGGGGCAGAACGACAGATTTGTACCTTGTCAGCTCTAACCACTAGGCTACCCTGCCGCCCCTGATGTACTTATCTCAAGTCCATCAGACTGTTAAGTAGCCATCACTAGCACAGAAAGGCTGTCCATCAGACTGTTAAGTAGCCATCACTAGCACAGAGATGCTGTCCATCAGACTGTTAAGTAGCCATCACTAGCACAGAGAGGCTGCTGCTTATATACCCCGACTTGAAATCATTGGCCACTTTAGTAAATGGGATCACTAGTCACTTGTCACTTTAATAATGTTTACATATCTTGCATTACTCATCTCATATGTATATACTGCATTCTATACTATTCTACTGTATCTTAGTCTATGTATTACTCATCTCATATGTATATACTGCATTCTATACTATTCTACTGTATCTTAGTCTATGCCGCTCTGACATTGCTCGTCCAAATATTTATATATTTATATATTCGAACGAGTGACCTTTCAGTTAATGGCCTGTCACTCTTAACCACTAGGCTTCATTCCACCCTGTAAATGAATACCTACGTCTATACTTTATGAGTGCCTATAGGGAGGAGAACCTAGGGGAGAATCTCAATTGAGGAGCCTTGTCTCTGTGCGTTCCTCGTCTTTTACTCAAACCCCATTGGGTGAGAACATCAGAGGGGAGGGACCTCTCACCATCTCATCCAATGGGTTTTGAGAAGGAGACGGGGGAGGGAGGGAGGGACACAATGAATCAAGAAAATGCAATTGAGATTTTTCCAAGAAATTAATGTGACCATATTTTCTTCGCTTTGTAATAACCTGTTATATTGTCAATGGACAAATCTCAATAGCATTTCCTTGATTCCAGGTGTCCTCTCTACTCGCCTCCACCTCAAAACCTATTGGAGGACGGAATCAAGAAGAGAGGACGGGAAGAATCAAGGAAATGCAATTGACATTCTCCCAATGAATATTGTCTGTTTTTATATTGCATAGATCCTATGCAAGAACAATAGGAGAAGCGTGACATAATGATATTTTATTCAGCACAGAATCTATCATCTTCATGACCCCTGACCTTTTACTGTTGGGGGTCAACTTTACTCTCTCTAGATAATGTCCACGATTACTGATTCATTGACACATATTTACTTTGTTTCAAGCATGTTGTCTGTGTTTTCTAAAACATGGCATTTGGATAGGCCAAGTTGATTTTCTGGCATACATATAGGGCAATGTATCAGTGGAGGTAGTGGGTGTGGTCAATTGCAGTCAATTCAGGAAGTAAATTGAAAGTCCAATTCCATTTTTTAAACTCTTTTTTTTTTTACTCTTGGGAGGCAATAAGCAAAATTAGAATTGATATTGGAAATTCAGTTTTTTTTTTTAATTGACTGAATAGAAAAAGATGTCCTCAATTTGAACCATGTAATGTGTCTGAAGGTAGAACTCCGCCTACCTGGCAGGCCCAGAGAACAACTCAAGTGCACCTAACCGTCTACCGCTGGCCAATCATATGCTGTAGCTCAGCTCAATGTTTTTTGCACAGTTTTATTGGACTGTAAAAAGAAGTCTCGAACGCACAGCAAAGTTGATATTGTGAGAGTTCAAAACGTTTAAAACTAGAGAGAGACTGTGGTTGGCCTATAGCCTACTGACGATGACAAGAGAGAGACTCTGGTTGGCCTATAGCCTACTGACGATGACTAGAGAGAGACTCTGGTTGGCCTATAGCCTACTGACCATGACTAGAGAGAGACTCTGGTGGGCCTATAGCCTACTAACCATGACTAGAGAGAGACTCTGGTGGGCCTATAGCCTACTAACCATGACTAGAGAGAGACTCTGGTGGGCCTATAGCCTACTAACCATGACTAGAGAGAGACTCTGGTGGGCCTATAGCCTACTAACCATGACTAGAGAGAGACTCTGGTTGGCCTATAGCCTACTGACGATGACTAGAGAGAGACTCTGGTGGGCCTATAGCCTACTAACCATGACTAGAGAGAGACTCTGGTTGGCCTATAGCCTACTGACGATGACTAGAGAGAGACTCTGGTTGGCCTATAGCCTACTGACGATGACTAGAGAGAGACTCTGGTTGGCCTATAGCCTACTGACCATGACTATAGAGAGACTCTGGTTGGCCTATAGCCTACTAACCATGACTAGAGAGAGACTCTGGTTGGCCTATAGCCTACTGACCATGACTAGAGAGAGACTGGTTGGTTGGCCTATAGCCTACTAACCATGACTAGAGAGAGACTCTGGAGGGCCTATAGCCTACTAACCATGACTAGAGAGAGACTCTGGTGGGCCTATAGCCTACTAACCATGACTAGAGAGAGACTCTGGTTGGCCTATAGCCTACTAACCATGACTAGAGAGAGACTCTGGTTGGCCTATAGCCTACTAACCATGACTAGAGAGAGACTCTGGTGGGCCTATAGCCTACTAACCATGACTAGAGAGAGACTCTGGTGGGCCTATAGCCTACTAACCATGACTAGAGAGAGACTCTGGTGGGCCTATACCCTACTAACCATGACTAGAGAGAGACTCTGGTGGGCCTATAGCCTACTAACCATGACTAGAGAGAGACTCTGGTGGGCCTATAGCCTACTAACCATGACTAGAGAGAGACTCTGGTGGGCCTATAGCCTACTAACCATGACTAGAGAGAGACTCTGGTTGGCCTATAGCCTACTAACCATGACTAGAGAGAGACTCTGGTGGGCCTATAGCCTACTAACCATGACTAGAGAGAGACTCTGGTTGGCCTATAGCCTACTAACCATGACTAGAGAGAGACTCTGGTTGGCCTATAGCCTACTAACCATGACTAGAGAGAGACTCTGGTGGGCCTATAGCCTACTAACCATGACTAGAGAGAGACTCTGGTGGGCCTATAGCCTACTAACCATGACTAGAGAGAGACTCTGGTGGGCCTATAGCCTACTAACCATGACTAGAGAGAGACTCTGGTGGGCCTATAGCCTACTAACCATGACTAGAGAGAGACTCTGGTGGGCCTATAGCCTACTGACCATGACTAGAGAGAGACTCTGGTTGGCCTATAGCCTACTAACCATAACTAGAGAGAGACTCTGCTTGGCCTATAGCCTACTAACCATGACTAGAGAGAGACTCTGCTTGGCCTATAGCCTACTAACCATGACTAGAGAGAGACTCTGGTTGGCCTATAGCCTACTAACCATGACTAGAGAGAGACTCTGGTGGGCCTATAGCCTACTAACCATGACTAGAGAGAGACTCTGGTTGGCCTATAGCCTACTAACCATGACTAGAGAGAGACTCTGGTTGGCCTATAGCCTACTAACCATGACTAGAGAGAGACTCTGGTGGGCCTATAGCCTACTAACCATGACTAGATTGAGACTCTGGTGGGACTATAGCCCAGTAACCATGACTAGAGAGAGACTCTGGTGGGCCTATAGCCTACTAACCATGACTAGAGAGAGACTCTGGTGGGACTATAGCCTACTAACCATGACTAGAGAGAGACTCTGGTTGGCCTATAGCCTACTAACCATGACTAGAGAGAGACTCTGGTGGGACTATAGCCTACTAACCATGACTAGAGAGAGACTCTGGTGGGCCTATAGCCTACTAACCATGACTAGAGAGAGACTCTGGTGGGCCTATAGCCTACTAACCATGACTAGAGAGAGACTCTGGTGGTACTATAGCCTACTACTAACCATGACTAGAGAGAGACTCTGGTGGGCCTATAGCCTACTAACCATGACTAGAGAGACTCTGGTGGGCCTATAGTCTACTAACCATGACTAGAGAGAGACTCTGGTGGGCCTATAGCCTACTAACCATGACTAGAGAGAGACTCTGGTTGGCCTATAGCCTACTAACCATGACTAGAGAGAGACTCTGGTGGGCCTATAGCCTACTAACCATGACTAGATTGAGACTCTGGTGGGACTATAGCCCAGTAACCATGACTAGAGAGATACTCTGGTGGGCCTATAGCCTACTAACCATGACTAGATTGAGACTCTGGTGGGCCTATAGCCTACTAACCATGACTAGAGAGAGACTCTGGTTGGCCTATAGCCTACTAACCATGACTAGAGAGAGACTCTGGTGGGACTATAGCCTACTAACCATGACTAGAGAGAGACTCTGGTTGGCCTATAGCCTACTAACCATGACTAGAGAGAGACTCTGGTGGGACTATAGCCTACTAACCATGACTAGAGAGAGACTCTGGTGGGACTATAGCCTACTAACCATGACTAGAGAGAGACTCTGGTTGGCCTATAGCCTACTAACCATGACTAGAGAGAGACTCTGGTTGGCCTATAGCCTACTAACCATGACTAGAGAGACTCTGGTTGGCCTATAGCCTACTAACCATGACTAGAGAGAGACTCTGGTTGGCCTATAGCCTACTAACCATGACTAGAGAGAGACTCTGGTGGGCCTATAGCCTACTAACCATGACTAGAGAGAGACTCTGGTGGGACTATAGCCTACTAACCATGACTAGAGAGAGACTCTGGTTGGCCTATAGCCTACTAACCATGACTAGAGAGAGACTCTGGTGGGACTATAGCCTACTAACCATGACTAGAGAGAGACTCTGGTGGGCCTATAGCCTACTAACCATGACTAGAGAGAGACTCTGGTGGGCCTATAGCCTACTAACCATGACTAGAGAGAGACTCTGGTGGGACTATAGCCTACTAACCATGACTAGAGAGAGACTCTGGTGGGCCTATAGCCTACTAACCATGACTAGAGAGAGACTCTGGTTGGCCTATAGCCTACTAACCATGACTAGAGAGAGACTCTGGTGGGCCTATAGCCTACTAACCATGACTAGAGAGAGACTCTGGTGGGCCTATAGCCTACTAACCATGACTAGAGAGAGACTCTGGTTGGCCTATAGCCTACTAACCATGACTAGAGAGAGACTCTGGTGGGCCTATAGCCTACTAACCATGACTAGAGAGAGACTCTGGTGGGCCTATAGCCTACTAACCATGACTAGAGAGAGACTCTGGTTGGCCTATAGCCTACTAACCATGACTAGAGAGAGACTCTGGTTGGCCTATAGCCTACTAACCATGACTAGAGAGAGACTCTGGTGGGCCTATAGCCTACTAACCATGACTAGAGAGAGACTCTGGTGGGTCTATAGCCTACTAACCATGACTAGAGAGAGACTCTGGTGGGCCTATAGCCTACTAACCATGACTAGAGAGAGACTCTGGTTGGCCTATAGCCTACTAACCATGACTAGAGAGAGACTCTGGTTGGCCTATAGCCTACTAACCATGACTAGAGAGAGACTCTGGTGGGCCTATAGCCTACTAACCATGACTAGAGAGAGACTCTGGTGGGTCTATAGCCTACTAACCATGACTAGAGAGAGACTCTGGTGGGACTATAGCCTACTAACCATGACTAGAGAGAGACTCTGGTTGGCCTATAGCCTACTAACCATGACTAGAGAGAGACTCTGGTGGGCCTATAGCCTACTAACCATGACTAGAGAGAGACTCTGGTGGGCCTATAGCCTACTAACCATGACTAGAGAGAGACTCTGGTTGGCCTATAGCCTACTAACCATGACTAGAGAGAGACTCTGGTGGGCCTATAGCCTACTAACCATGACTAGAGAGAGACTCTGGTGGGCCTATAGCCTACTAACCATGACTAGAGAGAGACTCTGGTTGGCCTATAGCCTACTAACCATGACTAGAGAGAGACTCTGGTGGGCCTATAGCCTACTAACCATGACTAGAGAGAGACTCTGGTTGGCCTATAGCCTACTAACCATGACTAGAGAGAGACTCTGGTTGGCCTATAGCCTACTAACCATGACTAGAGAGAGACTCTGGTGGGCCTATAGCCTACTGACCATGACTAGAGAGAGACTCGAACGCAGCAAAGTGATAATATATTGGGCCTATAGCCTACTGAGCATAGCCAATATGCAGTGATAATGTATTGGGCCTATAGCCTACTGAGCATAGCCAATATGCAGTGATAATGTATTGGGCCTATAGCCTACTGAGCATAGCCAATATGCAGTGATAATGTATTGGGCCTATAGCCTACTGAGCATAGCCAATATGCAGTGATAATGTATTGGGCCTATAGCCTACTGAGCATAGCCAATATGCAGTGATAATGTATTGGGCCTATAGCCTACTGAGCATAGCCAATATGCTGGTGGGCCTATAGCCGTGATAATGTATTGGGCCAATAGCCTACTGAGCATAGCCAATATGCAGTGATAATGTATTGGGCCTATAGCCTACTGAGCATAGCCAATATGCAGTGATAATGTATTGGGCCTATAGCTGACTGAGCATAGCCAATATGCAGTGATAATGTATTGGGCCTGTAGCCTACTGAGCATAGCCAATATGCAGTGATAATGTATTGGGCCTGTAGCCTACTGAGCATAGCCAATATGCAGTGATAATGTATTGGGCCTATAGCCTACTGAGCATAGCCAATATGCAGTGATAATGTATTGGGCCTGTAGCCTACTGAGCATAGCCAATATGCAGTGATAATGTATTGGGCCTATAGCCTACTGAGCATAGCCAATATGTGGTGAAAATGTATTGGGCCAATAGCCAATAGCCTACTGAGCATAGCCAATATGCAGTGATAATGTATTGGGCCTATAGCCTACTGAGCATAGCCAATATGCAGTGATAATGTATTGGGCCTGTAGCCTACTGAGCATAGCCAATATGCAGTGATAATGTATTGGGCCTATAGCCTACTGAGCATAGCCAATATGCAGTGATAATGTATTGGGCCAATAGCCTACTGAGCATAGCCAATATTTTCACCACATATTGGCTATGCTCAGTAGGCTATTGGCTATTGGCCCAATACATTTTCACCACATATTGGCTATGCTCAGTAGGCTATAGGCCCAATACATTATCACTGCATATTGGCTATGCTCAGTAGGCTACAGGCCCAATACATTATCACTGCATATTGGCTATGCTCAGTAGGCTATTGGCCCAATACATTATCACTGCATATTGGCTATGCTCAGTAGGCTATAGGCCCAATACATTATCACTGCATATTGGCTATGCTCAGTAGGCTATAGGCCCATTACATTATACAATAGTATTCTTTTTTTCAAACTCAATTGGGTTCAATGCATTCGGTTTTCCTCAAATCAGGCATAAACTGTATATGACTCTGTTTATACCCATCCAACACAACCTAAACCAGCATGGTTTAAACGTCATTACACCGTGGCACAACACAGATCACTGTAGTACACTACAACCCATCCTATCCCTGGCAGAGCCACACCAACCCAACGTAAACTAGCATGGTTGTAGTTCAGTGTGTCATCGTCCGTCCTGCCGTCCCACCATCCGAGGCCCTATAGCGGAGCTATGTCATAAAGTCCAGTAGAGATGTAACCTGTATTTAACAGAGGCCGACTCTGCTGACAGCTGCAGTCAAAGGTCAATTCTCAATTCCACAGGGCTTGTACGCCAGGATTCTTGTACGCCAGGATTCCCCCCACCCCCAAACACATACACAGAGTTAGGGTTAGAGTTAAAGTTCAGGGTTTGTGAAAATAGGATTTTGAATGGAAATTGATGTAATACGTGTGTGTGTGTGTGTGTGTGTGTGTGTGTGTGTGTGTGTGTGTGTGTGTGTGTGTGTGTGTGTGTGTGTGTGTGTGTGTGTGTGTGTGTGTGTGTGTAAAGTGTAAAGCCCTGTGTCATACCATAGACAAAACGTACCTAATGAGTTCTACATTGCCTTAGCAAACAGTCACTTAGCTGTGGTCTAATCAGTCTATAAGGATGACAAAGAGACCATGACATAGATTAGAGGGTAGTCTTAGCGATGAGGTTATCAGAGGATCAGATCACATCAAATCTAATTTTATTGGTCACATACACATGGTTAGCAGATGTTATTGGTCACATGGATAGCAGATGTTATTGGTCACATACACATGGTTAGCAGATGTTATTGGTCACATACACATGGTTAGCAGATGTTATTGGTCACATACACATGGTTAGCAGATGTTATTGGTCACATACACATGGTTAGCAGATGTTATTGGTCACACACACATGGTTAGCAGATGTTAATGTGAGTGTAGTGAAATGCTTGTGCTTCTAGTTCCGACAGTGCTGTCATATCTAACGAGTAATCTAACAAATTCACAACAACTACCTAATACACACAAATCTAAAGGGGTGAATGAGAATATATACTGTACATATAAGTATATGGATGAGCGATGGCCGAGTGCCATAGGCAAGATGCAGTAGATGGTATAAAATACAGTATATACATGTGATATGATATGAGTCATATAAGATATGTAAACATTGTTAAAGTGACTAGTGATCCATTTATTAAAGTGATCGAGTCTCAATGAGTGCAGCAGCCTCTCTGAGTTAGTGATTGTTGTTTTAGCAGTCTGACGGCCCTTTGAGATAGAAACTGTTTCTCAATCTCTCGGTCTCAGCTTTTGATCCATTGGGAAGCCATATAGTTCAATAGAAGCGTCAGCTTATTAATTAATTGAATGAGTTGAATGAGATAGAGGGCCAATAGAGGGGCCATTAGAGGGGCCATTAGAGGGGCCATTAGAGGGGCCATTAGAGGGGCCATTAGAGGGGCCATTAGAGGGCCATTAGAGGGGCCAATAGAGGGGCCATTAGAGGGGCCATTAGAGGGCCATTAGAGGGGCCATTAGAGGGGCCATTAGAGGGGCCATTAGAGGGGCCATTAGATTGGCCATTAGGGGCCATTAGAGGGGCCAATAGAGGGGCCATTAGAGGGGCCATTAGGGGCCATTAGAGAGGGGCCATTAGAGGGGCCATTAGGGCCATTAGGGCCATTAGAGGGGCCAATAGGGCCATTAGAGGGGCCAATAGAGGGGCCATTAGAGGGGCCATTAGAGGGGCCATTAGAGGGGCCAATAGAGGGCCATTAGAGGGGCCATTAGAGGGGCCATTAGAGGGGCCAATAGAGGGGCCATTAGAGGGGCCATTAGAGGGGCCATTAGAGGGGCCAATAGAGGGGCCATTAGAGGGGCCATTAGAGTGGCCATTAGAGGGGCCATAGAGGGGCCAATAGAGGGGCCATTAGAGGGGCCAATAGAGGGGCCAATAGAGGGGCCAATAGAGAGGGGTCAATAGAGGGGCCAATAGAGGGGCCATTAGAGGGGCCAATAGAGGGGCCAATAGAGGGGCCAATAGGGCCATTAGAGTGGCCAATAGAGGGGCCAATAGGGGAGGGGCCATTAGAGGGGCCATTAAGGGGTGGCCAATAGAGGGGCCAATAGAGGGGCCAATAGAGGGGCAAATAGAGGGGCCAATAGAGGGGAGGGGCCATTAGAGGGGGCCAATAGGTCAATAGAGGGGCCAATAGAGGGGCCAATAGAGGGGCCATTAGAGGGCCAATAGAGAGGGGCCAATAGAGGGGGGCCAATAGAGGGGCCATTAGAGTGGCCAATAGAGGGGCCAATAGAGGGGCCATTATAAGCTAATTGACAGCTATTTAGAAGGTAAAAAAAAGCAAACACAAACTAATCCTACAGAAACAAATACCCTATTGGAAGTACATTAGTCCTCTCCTTTAAAACACTGTTGTAAGTGAGGTTGTGTTTAATGGTCGGTTGCGTAGTCATTAGTACCTTGTACTAGATGTAAATTGTAAGTTCAAGAAAGTTCAATGAGTCTCGGTCTGAGTCTGTGTTAAGTCTTGGTGTGGATACTGTATCTAAAGGGACATTTAACAAGGAATTGTTTTAAGGGGCAATGTGAGGCCCTATCCTAAAATAGCTCCAGACACAGACTGCCTCCCAGCTACCAATCTGTCGCTACTATTCAGTCACATCACATAACACCAGTCTCTACCATTGGAAGATAACTAAGAGACCCCCTTCCAGAACAGCCTCAATTCATCGGGACGTGGACTCTACAAGGTGTCGAAAGCATTCCACAGGGATGCTGGCCCATGTCGACTCCAATGCTTCCCACAGTTGTGTAAAGTTGGCTGGATGTCCTTTGGGTGGTGGACCATTGTTGATACACACAGGAAACTGTTGAGCGTGGAAAACCCAGCAGCAATGCAGTTCTTGATACACTCAAACCGGTGGTACCTACTACCGTACCCCGTTCAAAGGCACTTAAATATTTTTTTTTTGCCCATTCACCCCCTGAACGTCACACATACACAATCCATGTCTCAATTGTCTCAAGGCTTAAAAAGCCTTCTTTAACCTGTCTCCTCCCCTTCATCTACACTGTTGAAGTGGATTTAACAAGTGACATTAATACAGGATCATAGCTTTCACCTGGATTCACCTGGTCAGTCTATGTCATGGAAAGAGCAGGTGTTCTTCATGTTTTGTACACTCAGCGTAGAGATGGAGAGAAACACACTCTAAGTGTAGAAAACCTATGACAATCGCTCCTTGACATTGTCTCTCAGGCCCTCTCCAACTCTTAACTTTGAGACACTGTGAGGACAGATGCTGGGAGACGAGAGGCAAGTACAGGGAGTGAAGATTTAATAAATAACAGACCTGAAACAAAACACAGACGGTGTCTGGACAAGGGAAGCATAACGACATTAATGCTGACACTTGAATCAAACTGAGGAATAAAGACAGATATAGAGGAGGCGATCAATAAAGAGATGGAGTCCAGGTGAGACCAATGAAGCGCTGATGCGCGTAATGATGGTGACAGGTGTGCGTAATGATGGGAAGCCTGGCGACCGTGAGCGCCAGAAAGGGGGAGCAGGGAGCAGGTGTGACAGATACTTTATTACCCTACAGAGAGTAGAGGTACTGGAGGGACGCTCTCTCCGTTGTTAACAGGACACTGTCCCCCCTCAACTCAAATGGGCTGTATTGGCATGGGAAACATATGTTTACATTGCCAAAGCAATAATGTTTTGTTCATAATGTTTTGTACACTCAGCGTATATTGCCTTAGCAAACAGTCTCTTACACTGAGTTAAATCAGACAAAATAGTCAAATTATTTAAATGGAAAATCACGCTTTATCAATGACATAGAGCCCATGGACTGCCAAAACACAGAAGACTGAGTCCAGTAATCTAAGGCCACAACAACCAGGTGAGTCTGGTAATCTAAGGCCACAACAACCAGGTGAGTCTAGTAATCTAAGGCCACACCAACCAGGTGAGTCCAGTAATCTAAGGACACAACAACCAGGTGAGTCTAGTAAACTAAGGCCACAACAACCAGGTGAGTCTAGTAATCTAAGGCCACACCAACCAGGTGAGTCCAGTAATCTAAGGACACAACAACCAGGTGAGTCTAATAATCTAAGGCCACAACAACCAGGTGAGTCTAGTAATCTAAGGCCACAACAACCAGGTGAGTCTAGTAATCTAAGGCCACAACAACCAGGTGAGTCCAGTAATCTAAGGCCACAACAACACCAGGTGAGTCTAGTAATCTAAGGCCACAACAACCAGGTGAGTCTAGTAATCTAAGGCCTCAACAACCAGGTGAATCTAGTAATCCAAGGCCACAACAACCAGGTAAATCTAGTAATCTAAGGCCTCAACAACCAGGTGAGTCTCGTAATCCAAGGCCACAACAACCAGGTGCAGTTTCACATCAATATCCAATGATAATGTGACAAGAAATGTAACTTCAATATTGCGCCCCTTTCATGATAGATGCTCACAACAGATACCCAGGGTGAACTTCAGTAACCTTTACACACCACAGAGACAATGACCTTACATAGGATGACAATAACCTCATTTCAGCATGGATCACATGCTACCACGTTCCATTTCACTTCAGCCCTACATAAATAATAGGCATGTAGGAGGTTCTAAAAAATAGCACTGTGACTAATTTAAACCAGAGGTGCTACTTATGACTGCTTCCTGTGTGCAGTGTGCTACTTCCTGTGTCCTAGAGTAACATCTGGGCTGCTTCCTTTTAGACATGAAAACACTCCACTGATAAGAAACACATCTGTCCTGACTGGAGGACTTCATCAGCAAACCTCTCATAATTTTTGACTACTGAAATTCTTAAAATCCATGATTTCTACATACTAGGACAGTTAGGCTAACAGTAGAGTGGGAGGATACAGATCTCTAATCAATGATACGAATATGGATAAGCAGATTAGAGCTGATGGGGGGAGATAAGAGGAGAGTCAGACCTAAGGGTGGTATGTGTGGGTGGGTGTGTGGGTGGGTGGGTGGGAGTGTGTGTGGGTGGGTGTGTGGGTGGTTGGGTGGGTGGGTGGGTGGGTGTGTGTGTGTGTGGGTGGGTGTGTGTGTGGGTGGGTGTGTGGGTGGTTGGGTGGGTGTGGGTGTGTGTGTGGGTGGGTGTGTGTGGGTGGGTGTGTGGGGTGTGGGTGTGTGTGTGTGTGTGTGTGGGTGGGTGGGTGGGTGGGTGGGTGGGTGGGTGGGTGTGTGGGTGGGTGTGGTGTGTGTGGGTGTGTGTGTGTGTGTGGGTGTGTGGTGGGTGGGTGGGTGGGTGGGTGGGTGGGTGTGTGTGTGTGTGTGTGTGTGTGTGTGTGTGTGTGTGTGTGTGTGTGTGTGTGTGTGTGTGTGTGGGTGTGGGTGGGTGGGTGGGTGTGTGTGTGGGTGTGTGGGTGGGTGGGTGGGTGTGTGGGTGTGTGGATGTGTATGTGTGTGTGTGTGTGTGGGTGGGTGGGTGGGTGGTTGGGTGGGTGGGTGGGTGTGTGTGGGTGGGTGGGTGTGTGTGTGTGTGTGTGGGTGGTTGGCTGGGTGGGTGTGTTTCACTAGGACAGCGTGGGCCCACTGGCAGTGCAGCTGCAGCATTAATGGGTCAGTGTGCCATCAGCAGCCTATTCATTCATCGCTATTCTACACACCCTCTCCCTCTCTCCCTCTCTCCCTCTCTCTGATTCACCATCCTTCCCTCAGTCCCTCTCTGACTCACCATTAATCCCTCTCTCTATTTTCCTCTTTCATTGACCCTGATAGCTCCTCCTCTTCCTCCGGTTTCTGTCTCTCTTTCACTATTGAGCTAAGAATTTGGAATATCGCAGCCTGCAATGCAATATTGAGAAATATTAGGGGTTGTATTTTCTGCTTTTAAAGGTGGCAGGAGAGTAGGCTACCTCCTCAGGGTTTAGGAAGAAGAGGAAGGAGGCAGGGGTAAGAGAAGCAGGGGAAGGCGTTTTGCTCTGCTGAATGCTCTTACATGATTGAAAGAAGAAGTGTTTATTTTAGGGTTCTCGCGTGGGCGAACACAACACACACACACACACACACACACACACACACACACACACACACACACACACACACACACACACACACACACACACACACACACACACACACAAGACACACACACACACACACACACACACACACACACACACACACACACACACACACAATCAAGACACACACACACACACACACACACACACACACACACACACACATCAAGACACACGCGCACACACACACACACACATAAGACAAACACACACACACACACACACACACATAGGACAAACAAACACACACATAAGACACACACACACACACACAGCAGATACTGTGAGGGGAAGTGAGAACCATCTTAGGAAGTCTAAAAGGCACCAACGCCAGGCCTGATGTACCTTAATATACAGTACCAGTCAAAAGTTTGGACACACGTACTCATTCAAAGGTTTGTCTTTTTATTTTGTACTATTTTCTACATTGTAGAACAATAGTGAAGACATTAAAACTATAAAATAACACATATGAAATCATGTAGTAACCAAAAAAGTGTTAAACAAATAAAAATATATTTTATATAAGATTGTGCAAACCGTCATCAGGGCAAAGGGTGGCTACTTTGAAATAATCTGAAATACTAAATATATTTTGATTTGTTTAACACTTTTTTTGTTCCTACCTGATTCCATATGTTTTATTTCACAGTGTTGTTGTCTTCGCTATTAATCTACAATGTAGAAAATAGTAAAAATGAAAAGGCAAACCCTTGAATGAGTAGGTGTTCTCAAACTTTTGACTGGTGCTGTACGTCTGTGTTTACATGGTAACATGGTGACAAACATAACACACACACACACACACACACACACACACACACACACACACACACACACACACACACACACACACATTCTTTCAGTGTGCCCTATATGAAACATTCACAGTATTATATTGACTTATTGGGTCACTGTTACCCATGATTCTGTCCTGAGTAAAGCTGTTGTCATGGTAATAAGGTCACTGGCATGCTCATATGTCACAAGGGATTTGATTTGGGCTGACACCATTTACAATGCTCTGTACATGCCAGGCGCGTGTGTATGTGTGTGTGTGTGTGCCAGGCGCGTGTGTGTGTGTGTGTGTGTGTGTGTGTGTGTGTGTGTGAGAGAGAGAGAGAGAGAGAGCGAGACACTCTGTGGTTTGTTAGCTCTTTAATGTGGATTTTTGTAAAGCTTATTGGTCTGACCTGTTTACTCACTGATTCCCTAATGGTGGGTCTGTGTCCACTTGATCCCTTCCTCCTGGTTGGCAGCCTGAGACTGCATCCCAAATGTCACCCTACTAGTCCCTTTATAGTGCACTACTTTGACCAGGACCCTATGGGCCCCACATAGGGAATAGGGTGCCATCTGGGATGCACACTAAGTCTGGGCTGAGGCTCAAGTCATTGTTCTGGTGATCTGGACGGACAGAGAAGGGGGAATATTACAATGAAGAATTAGGCTACCGGAAAAACAGCTTAAGATGTGACCCATGGCAGGACCCATTGTGGTTCAGAACCCATTGTGGTTCAGGTCCCATTGTGGTTCAGGACCCATTGTGGTTCAGAACCCATTGTGGTTCAGGTCCCATTGTGGTTCAGGACCCATTGTGGTTCAGAACCCATTGTGGTTCAGGACCCATTGTGGTTCAGGACCCATTGTGGTTCAGGACCCATTGTGGTTCAGGACCCATTGAGGCTAGCCACCTCACAATGCCTTCTGTTGTTGGTGCTTTTTTGTTTATTTATTGTTTGTTTATATCATTGTTTGTTTGTAGTTTATCTTTCACTTCCTGTCACTGGGTTCCATGAGGCTCATGTCTGTCATCACAAAGTCTTGCTGCCCCCCTTTCTCTCAATTAAGTTTCAATTTCAATTTAAGGGGATTTATTGGCATGGAAAACATATGTTTGTTTACATTGCCAAAGCAAGTGTAGTAAACAATAAACAAAGGTTAAATAAACAATAACAAATGAACAGTAAACATTACACTCACAGAAGTTCCAAAAGAATAAAGACATTTCAAATGTCATAGTATTTATATATACAGTGTTGTAACGATGTGCAAATAGTTAAAGTAGAAAAGGGAAAATAAATAAGCATAAATATGGCTTGTATTTACAATGGTGTTTGTTCTTCACTGGTTGCCTTTTTCTTGTGGCAACAGGTCACAAATCTTGCTGCTGTGATGACACACTGGGGTGTTTCACCCAATCTGATGGAAATTTGTGTCTCTAATATGGTCATACATCAGGAGGTTAGTGAGTGCAGCTCAGTTTCCACCTCATTTTGTGGGCAGTGAGCACACAGCCTGTCTTCTCTTGAGAGCCAGGTCTGCCTACGGTGGCCTTTCTCAATAGCAAGGCTATGCTCACTGAGTCTGTACATAGTCAAAGCTTTGTTTCATTCTGGGTTGGAGTCCGTCCTGTCATTCCCATTGCCTTAAAGTGGCTCAGCCTTCCCCGAGACGTCCTCCTCAGGGCTCAAGTAAAGTCTTGGATTTCTCAATAACACAATAGAAAACAATAGAGAAATGTATGTACAGTGTGTGCAAATGTAGAAGAATAGCGAGGTAGGCAATAAATAGGCCATAGAGGTGAAATAATTACAATTTAGCATTAACACTGGAGTGATAAATGTGCAGATGATGATGTGCAAGTAGAGATACTGGGGTGCAGAAGAGCAAGAGGGTAAGTAATAATATAGGGATGAGGTAGTTGGGTGTGCTATTTACAGATTGGCTGTGTACAGGCACTGTGATCTGTTAGCTGCTCTGACAGCTGATACTTAAAGTTATAGAGAGAGATATAAGACTCCAGCTTCAGTGATTTTTGTAATTCATTCCAGTCATTGGCAGCAGAGAACTGGAAGGGAAGGCGGCCAAAGCAAGTGTTGGCTTTAGGGATAACCAGTGAGATATACCTGCTGAAGTGCGTGCTACGGGTGGGTGTTGCTATGGTGACCAGTGAGCTGAGATAAGGAGGGGCTTTACCTATCAAAGATTTATAGATGACCTGGAGCCAGTGGGTTTGGCGACGAATATGTAGTGAGGGCCAGCCAACGAGAGCATACAGGTCGCAGTGGTGGGTAGTATATGGGGCTTTGGTGACAAAACAGATGGCACTGTGATAGACTGCATCCAATTTGCTGAGTAGAGAGTTGGACGCTATTTTGTAGATGACATCGCCGAAGTCAAGGATCAGTAGGATAGTCAGTTTTACGAGGGTATGTTTGGCAGCATGAGTGAAAGAGGCTTTGTTGCGAAATAGGAAGCTGATTTTAAATTACATTTTGGATTGGAATGCTTAATGTGAGTCTGGAAGGAGAGTTTACGGTCTAACCAGACACCTAGGTATTTGTAGTTGTCCACGTATTCTAGGTCAGAACCGTCCAGAGTAGTGGACCCTGGTCTTCATCCGACAATGTTTCTGGTGGGCCACAATGGTCCCTGACACCTCTGTCTTTGTCGCCGCATGCACTGTTTGTGCTCAGAATAAGACTCAGCGGCAAGCTCTGTCTGGTCTCCTTCAGCCACTACCTGTCCCTCATCGTTCCTGGTCCCATTTTTCCATGGACTTTGCCACTGGGCTCCCTCCAACTGATGGCAACATGTCATTCTGACGGTAGTGGGTCGGTTCTCCTAGGCCGCCCATTTCATTCCTCTCCCCAAACTACCCTCTGCCAAAGAGACGGCCCAGCTCATCTCCGGATTCATGGACTTCCGGTGGACATGGTCTCCGACCGGGGTCCTTAGTCCTCGTCTTGGTTCTGGAAGGTGTTCTGCACCCTTATTGGGTCATCACCCAGCCTGTCCTCCGGATTCCATCCCCAATCCAACGGCCAGTCGGAGCAAGCGAACCAAGACCTACAAACAATGCCTCGTCTCGACCAACCCCACTACCTGGAGTCGACAACTGGTCTGGGTGGAGTATGCCCGGAACACTCTTCCCTGTTCGTCCACCGGACTCTCTCCTTCGAGTGCTCCATGGGGTATCAGCCTCTTGCCAGAACAAGAGCTGCAAGTCAACATACGGCCCAGATGTTCAGGACACCAGGTGGCTCCGCCAGGTGGGGTGGGGGGTTCAGTAACACCCTGATCTGTTTCACCTGTCCTTGTCTCCACCCCCTCCAGGTGTCACCCATCTTATCCCCTGTGTATTTATACCTGTGTTTCCTGTCTGTGCCTGTTCGTCTTGTTTGCCAAGTCAACCAGTGTTTTTCTCGTAGCTCCTGTTTTTCCCAGTCTCTGTTTTTCTCGTCCTCGTGGTTCTGACCCTTGCCTGTCTTGACTCTGTGCCCGCCTGCCTGACCATTCTGCCTTCCCCTGACCTTGAGCCTGCCTGCCACCCTGTACCGTTTTGGTTATGAACTCTTGCCTGTCCCCGACCTGCTTTTTGCCTACCCCTTGGACTATAATAAAGAGCAAACCACCTGCCTCCCGTGTCTGTATCTGGGTCTCGCCTTGTGTCAATATAGTTATGATCCTTTTGATGGCATAGAAGGCCCTTCTTGCCTTGTCTCTCAGATCGTTCACAACTTTGCGGAAGTTACCTGTGGCGATGATGTTTATGCCAAGCATGCCCCCCATTCTCACTCCCATTCTCACTCTCACTCTCACTCTCACTCACACACAGTTTTGTGATGTGATGCGAAACTGAAATCTGTTTTACCTCATTTCTACCAGCATGTCACATGTGCAACCACAGGAGAAAAAAACTCTAGACCACCTTTACGTCACACACCAGAGAAAGCTCTCCCTCACCCTCCATTTGGCAAATCTGACCATAATTCTTTCCTCCTGATTCCTGCTTACAAGCAAAAAAATTCAAGCAGGAAGTACCAGTAACACGCGAAATATGGAAGTGGTCTGATGACGCGGATGCTAAGCTACAGAACTGTTTTGCTAGCACAGTCTGGAATATGTTCCAGGATTCATCCGATGACATTGAGGTGTATACCACATAAGTGCAGAAGCCATGGATTCAGCCTCTCAGACGATCTAAATGCCTTCTATGCTTGCTTCATGGCAAGCAACACTGAACAATGCATGAGAGCACCAGCTGTTCTGGACGAATGTGTGATCTCCGTAGCCGATATGAGCAAGACCTTTAACCTTTAAACAGGTCAACATTGACAGGGCAGCAGGGCCAGACCGATTACCAGGACGCATACTCAGAGCATGCGCTGTCCAACTGGCTAAGTGTCTTCACTGACATTTTCAACCTCTCCCTGACCGAATCTGTAATACCTACATTTTTCAAGCAGACTACCATAGTCCCTGTGCCCAAGAACGCCAAGGCAACCTGCCTAAATGACTACCGCCCCTTAGCACTCACGTCTGTAGCCATGAAGTCATTTGAAAGGCTGGTCACTGCCTTACATGTGCTCTTTCATGCCGTCCCAAGGAGGGGTGTGTCACTGATGTGATTTCCTGTCCGGGTTGGCGCCCCATCGGGTTGGCGCCCCATCGGGTTGGCGCCCCATCGGGTTGGCGCCCCATCGGGTTGGCGCCCTATCGGGTTGGTGCCGTGGAGGAGATCTTCATGGGCTATCCTCAGCCTTGTCTCAGGGTAGTAAGTTGGTAGTTTGCAGATATCCCTCTAGTGGTGTGGGGGCTGTGCTTTAGCAAAGTGGGTGGGG
>NC_056441.1:7373996-7456496 GCF_018296145.1 Oncorhynchus tshawytscha | reverse complement strand
AGAGCCCATCAACCCCATTGAACACCTTTGGGATGAATTGGAACAACAACTTGCGAGCCAGGCCTAATCGCCCCAACATCAGTGCCAGACCTCACTATTGCTCTTGTGGCTGAACGGAAGCAAGTCCCTGCAGCAATGTTCCAACATCTAGTGGAAAGCCTTCCCAGAAGAGTGGAGGCTGTTATAGCAGCAATGTTCCAACATCTAGTGGAAAGCCTTCCCAGAAGAGTGGAGGCTGTTATAGCAGCAATGTTCCAACATCTAGTGGAAAGCCTTCCCAGAAGAGTGGAGGCTGTTATAGCAGCAATGTTCCAACATCTAGTGGAAAGCCTTCCCAGAAGAGTGGAGGCTGTTATAGCAGCAAAGGGGGGACCAACTCCATATTAATGCCCATGATTTTGGAATGAGATGTTCAACGAGCAGGTGTTTCTATGCCTATGATTATGATGAGTTTATAGATGTCAAGATTACCCTCGCCAAATCCTAACCTTAACCTTTAGTGGAGAAACACACAACTATTCATCCCCAACACCCCCACTGTGCTGTTCAACATGTAAGCCTTTGCTCTGACCTCATGACCCTGGGCTTGACCCCAAGCTTGACCCCGCCAGCGCTCAGAGCTAAAGTCATAATTATTATGTGTATTTGTCTGACATCTGTTATCTCAGAGACCATGAAACTAGGCCTTATGTCTGTTATTGACTCAGAGACCAGGAAGCTAGGCCATATGCCTGTTATTGACTCAGAGACCAGGAAGCTAGGCCATATGTCTGTTATTGACTCAGAGACCAGGAAGCTAGGCCATATGCCTGTTATTGACTCAGAGACCAGGAAGCTAGGCCATATGCCTGTTATTGACTCAGAGACCAGGAAGCTAGGCCATATGTCTGTTACTGACTCAGAGACCAGCAAGCTAGGCCTTATGTCTGTAATTGACTCAGAGACGAGGAAGCTAGGCCTTATGTCTGTAATTGACTCAGAGACCAGGAAGGTAGGTCATATGCCTGTTATTGACTCAGAGACCAGGAAGGTAGGTCATATGCCTGTTATTGACTCAGAGACCATAAAGCTAGGCCTTATGTCTGTTATTGACTCAGAGACGAGGAAGCTAGGCCTTATGTCTGTTATTGACTCAGAGACCAGGAAGCTAGGCCATATGCCTGTTATTGACTCAGAGACCAGGAAGCTAGGCCATATGCATGTTACTGACTCAGAGACCATAAAGCTAGGCCTTATGCCTGTTATTGACTCAGAGACCAGGAAGCTAGGCCATATGCCTTATATTGACCCAGAGACCAGGAAGCTAGGCCTTATGTCTGTAATTGACTCAGAGACCAGGAAGCTAGGCCATATGCCTGTTATTGACTCAGAGACCAGGAAGCTAGGCCTTATGCCTGTTATTGACTCAGAGACCAGGAAGCTGGGCCTTATGTCTGTAATTGACTCAGAGACCAGGAAGCTAGGCCATATGCCTGTTATTGACTCAGAGACCAGGAAGCTAGGCCATATGCCTGTTATTGACTCAGAGACCAGGAAGCTAGGCCTTATGCCTGTTATTGACCCAGAGACCAGGAAGCTAGGCCATATGCCTGTTATTCACCCAGAGACCAGGAAGCTAGGCCATATGTCTGTAATTGACTCAGAGACCAGGAAGGTAGGTCATATGCCTGTTATTGACCCAGAGACCAGGAAGCTGGGCCATATGCCTGTTATTGACTCAGAGACCGGGAAGCTAGGCCATTTGTCTGTAATTGTCTCAGAGGAGTTACTGTTAGAGGATGCATAGCTTCTAATTAGTGACCAATATGAAAGGGGCCCATGTTGATAGGATTCAGAAGAAACCATATTACTCAAGAGTATTTAGTGGTGTTTACGTGGTATTTGTCTGAAGTTTAGGTTGATTTTTACAGGTTTGGAAACAAAACTAAACTCAATTTCTCCCCTCTGTGCGCGTCTCGTTCTCCCTTTCCATACCACCTTCCCAATGCTTCTTATCTACCGTATTTCCCTCATCTCTCCCCCTTGATAAACCTTCTCTCGCCTTCCAATCCCTCCCTCACCTCCCTCCCCCTCTCCCTCCCTCCCCCTCTCCCTCTCTCCTTCTCTCTCCCTCTCCCTCCCTCCCCTCTCTCCCTCTCCCTCCCTCCCTCCCTCCCTCCCCCTCTCCCCCTCTCTCCCTCCCCCTCTCCCCCTCTCCCTCCCCCTCCTCCCTCCCTCCCCTCCCCCTCTCCCTCTCCCTCCCTCCCTCCCTCCCTCCCTCCCTCTCCCTCCCTCCTCCTAACTTGTGATCCCCATCCGTAGGGTATTACTGCAGATAACTCTCACTGTGTTCTGGCATGACACACACACACACACACACACACAGAGTCATTGACTCCAGGAGAGAGGGGGAGAGAAGGATATGGTTGAAGGAAGGAGAGAAAGCAATAAGGCGACCGAGAGAGAAAGAAACCCCACATTCTGGGGGTGGAATACAGAGATGGTTAAAAATAGAGAGGTATAAACCCTACAGTACGTTGAAATGGGTGAAATATTTAGAAAGAGAGCAGATGGTGCAGTAGCCTGTCCACCCATCTCCATGGCTCTGACCGAACGGCCACGCCCCTAGCGTTTCATGACCACCCATCTACATGTCTCTGGTCGAACGGCCACGCCCACTAGCGTTTCCTGACCACCCATCTACATGGTTCTGGCCGAACGGCCACGCCCACTAGCGTTTCCTGACCACCCATCTACATGGTTCTGGCCGAACGGCCACGCCCACTAGCGTTTCCTGACCACCAATCTACATGGTTCTGGCCGAATGGCCACGCCTGATCTGTCCTGATCTAACTTAACCCTTCACCCCTGTCCTGATCTAACCCTTCACCCTGTCCTGATCTAACTTAACCCTTCATCCCTGTCCTGTTCTAACCCTTCACCCTGTCCTGATCTAACTTAACCCTTCACCCTGTCCTGATCTAACTTAACCCTTCACCCCTGTCCTGTTCTAACCCTTCACCCTGTCCTGATTTAACATAACCCTTCACCCTGTCCTGTTGTAACCCTTCACCCCTGTCCTGTTCTAACGTAACCCCTTCACCCCTGTCCTGATATAACCCTTCACCCTGTCCTGATCTAACGTAACCCTTCACCCTGTCCTGATCTAACGTAACCCTTAACCCTGTCCTGTTCTAACCCTTCACCCTGTCCTGATCTAACTTAACCCTTCACTCCTGTCCTGTTCTAACGTAACCCTTCACCCTGTTCTAACCCTTCACCCTGTCCTGTTCTAACCCTTCACCCTGTCCTGTTCTAACTTAACCCCTTCACCCTGTCCAGTTCTAACTTAACCCCTTCACCCCTGTCCTGTTCTAACCCTTCACCCCTGTCCTGTTCTAACGTAACCCCTTCACCCCTGTCCTGATATAACCCTTCACCCTGTCCTGATCTAACGTAACCCCTTCACCCCTGTCCTGTTCTAACCCTTCACCCTGTCCTGATCTAACTTAACCCTTCACCCCTGTCCTGATCTAACGTAACCCTTCACCCTGTCCTGTTCTAACGTAACCCTTCACCCTGTCCTGTTCTAACACTAACCCTTCACCCCTGTCCTGTTCTAACCCTTCACCCTGTCCTGTTCTAACGTAACCCTTCACCCCTGTCCTGTTCTAATGTAACCCTTCACCCCTGTCCTGTTCTAACTTAACCCCTTCACCCCTGTCCTGATCTAACGTAACCCTTCACCCCTGTCCTGATCTAACGTAACCCTTCACCCTGTCCTGTTCTGTTCTAACTTAACCCTTTACCCCTGTCCTGTTCTAACGTAACCCTTCACCCTGTCCTGATCTAACGTAACCCCTTCACCCTGTCCTGATCTAACGTAACCCTTCACCCTGTCCTGATCTAACGTAACCCCTTAGCCTTATCCTCAACTGGCCACCAATGTCAACATTTGCATAAGCCCCCCCCTCCTCCTCAGCTATCACACAACCACCACCATGTCCATCATTATTTCCATTACCATGTCCATCACCATGTCCATCACCATGTCCATGTCAATTACCATGTCCATCACCATGTCCATCACCATGTCCATCACAATGTCCATCACAATGTCCATCACCATGTCCAATACCATGTCCATTACCATGTCCATTACCATGTCCATCACCATGACCATCACCATGTCCATTCCTTTCACTTGTGGAATGCCAGATCATCTAAAGAGCACAGTTTTCTTCATATCTCTCTCTCTTCTCTCATATATCTCTCTCTCTTCCCTCATCTCTCTCTCTTCTCTTCCCTCACATCTCTCTCTCTCTTCTCTTCCCTCATATCTCTCTCTCTTTCCTCATATCTCTCTCCCCTCATATCTCTCTCTTCTCTTCCCTCATATCTCTCTCTCTTTCCTCATATCTCTCTCCCCTCATATCTCTCTCTTCTCTTCCCTCATATCTCTCTCTCTTTCCTCATATCTCTCTCCCCTCATATCTCTCTCTTCTCTTCCCTCATATCTCTCTCTCTTTCCTCATATCTCTCTCCCCTCATATCTCTCTCTTCTCTTCCCTCATATCTCTCTCTCTTTCCTCATATCTCTCTCCCCTCATATCTCTCTCTTCTCTTCCCTCATATCTCTCTCTCTTTCCTCATATCTCTCTCCCCTCATATCTCTCTCTTCTCTTCCCTCATATCTCTCTCTCTTTCCTCATATCTCTCTCCCCTCATATCTCTCTCTTCTCTTCCCTCATATCTCTCTCTCTTTCCTCATATCTCTCTCCCCTCATATCTCTCTCTTCTCTTCCCTCATATCTCTCTCTCTTCTCTTCCCTCATATCTCTCTCTCTTTCCTCATATCTCTCTCCCCTCATATCTCTCTCTTCTCTTCCCTCACATCTCCTCTCTTCTCTTCCATCACATCTCCCTCATCTCTCTCTCTCTCTCTCTTCCCTCACATCTCAGTATTCTCTTCCCTCTTATCTCTCTCTCTTCCCTCACATCTCTCTCTCTTCTCTTCCCTCACATCTCTCTCTCTCTCTCTCTCTTCCCTCACATCTCAGTATTCTCTTCCCTCTTATATCTTTCTCTTCCCTCACATCTCTCTCTCTTCTCTTCCCTCACATCTCTCTCTCTTCTCTTCCTCATATCTCTTTCTCACTCTTCCCCACATCTCTCTCTCTCTTCCCCACATCTCTCTCTCTTCTTCCCTCACATCTCTCTCTTCTCTTCCATCACATCTCTCTCTCTTCTCTTCCATCACATCTCCCTCACATCTCTCTCTCTCTCTCTTCCCTCACATCTCTCTCTCTTCCCTCACATCTCTCTCTCTTCCCTCACATCTCTCTCTCTTCTCTTCCTCATATATCTTTCTCTTCCCTCACATCTCTCTCTCTTCCCTCACATCTCTCTCTCTTCCGTCACATCTCTCTCTCTTCTCTTCCCTCATATATCTTTCTCTTCACTCACATCTCTATCTCTTCTCTTTCCTCACATCTCTCTCTCTCTTCTCTTCCCTCATATATCTTTCTCTTCCCTCACATCTCTCTGCTGGGCGGCAGGGTAGCCTAGTGGTTAGAGTGTTGGACTAGTAACCGGAAGGTTGCAAGTTCCAATCCCCGAGCTGACAATCTGTCGTTCTGCCCCTGAACAGGCAGTTAACCCACTGTTCCTAGGCCGTCATTGAAAATAAGAATTTGTTCTAAACTGACTTGCCTAGTTAAATAAAGGAAAAAAAATGAATTATCTTCCCTCACATCTCTGTCTCTCTCTTCTCTTCCCTCATATCTGTCTCTCTCTTCTCTTCCCTCATGTACCTCTTTTTCTTCTCACCCTTTTCATTTCCCACTTTATTTATATACTGTATCTCTCTCATCCCCCATCTATCTATCTTCTTCTCCTCTACCACACTTTTCCATCTCTCTCCATTTCTCTCTTTCTCTCCATCTCCCTCCCTCTCTCTCTTTCTCTCCATCTCCCTCTCTCTCTCTCTCTGTCTCCCTCCTCGCTCTCTCTCTCTCTCCCTCCCTCCCTATCTTCCTCCCTCTCTCTCTTTCTCCCTATTTCTCCCTCTCTCCCCTCTCTCTGGATTCCAACACAATCTGTTCCTGACACTAACAGACAAACATCACTGGATTTCTCTCTCTCTCTCTCTCTCTCTCTCTCTCTCTCTCTCTCTCTCTCTCTCTCTCTCTCTCTCTCTCTCTCTCTCTCTCTCTCTCTCTCTCTCTCTCTCTCTCTCTCTCTCTCTCTCTCTCTCTCTCTCTCTCTCTCTCTCTCTCTCTCTCTCTCTCTCTCTCTCTCTCTCTCTCTCTCTCTCTCTCTCTCTCTCTCTCTCTCTCTCTCTCTCTCTCTCTCTCTCTCTCTCTCTCTCTCTCTCTCTCTAATATAATGTAATGTAATGTATGCTTGTCTGTGGAGGATCCCATTTCTGTGCCTTCCACCCCCTGACATACACTGTGGTCCCATGACAAAGCTGCCCTTTCACATACACACAAACACACACACACACATAAAAAGACTGGGTCTGACACAGTGATGACAATATTATGTCCCGTGATGCCAATCCTCTTCATCACCATCATCATCACCACCACACAAAACACCTCCGCAGAGAAGCGAGCTACACAAGGTACAGGAACAGAGAGACATCTGCAGTTTCATTTCCAATATTACAGGTAGTTATTACTAGTTACTAATGGAAATCAGAGTTCTCCTTCTCCTCCTCTCCTCTCCTCTCCTTTCAAACCTCACCTGGCACACATACAGCGCACCAGCTATCAATATTTAACCCCTGGCTCAGCCCATTCTCTGAAACAAATGTGAGAAATTACTAATTTGCAGTAGGGACCTGGCATGCCACTCATTCTACAGCCAGACTGTGGAGACTTTATGTCATGGGGGGGGTGTGTCTAAGCTACCTCTCTGCTCTTCTTATCCTCTCTTCAGAATGAGTCTTGCATGAAAAATGCTGCCATAATGTAAACTAACCCACTGTCTATAGGTGAGACGACCAGGAGCAGGGATTGAATCACGTACCACGTACTCCTTAGGCTGCCACATCAGGCAGGGGGGTGTCTGATGGATTACACAGGTCCATGTTAATCAGCAAATAGATATTGATATGGTTGTGCTTTCCATTGAATACCTATGTGACATCAGCACTACAATTGAATTCGGTGCTATTAGTAAAAAAATGTGCATTAATCATGTGATCTTATATACGTATATACGTTGTCTAAACAGCTGTAGAGTGTATGTTTGTGTGGATAAACGGTTGGAATGTGCTTGATGGTCACGTTGACATGTTGTTGTTGTTGTTGTTAACAAAGCTGAGGGTAACAAACAAACCTCGTGAGATGTCACGGTAGTCAAGTCGTTCGATCTATTCGGCAAAGTGGCAAGACATTTAACGACTGGTTCAAAAATAAATGCGTGCGACTAAAACTTACTTTGACACTTTTCTACACAACACTTTAAACTGGTTTCATGGTTAAAATGGTTAGTATTATCGAGTTAAACTTTCCAACATTAACAATTATCGCCATTCAGTAGCTCAAGCCTGTCCAATTGCGGAATATGATGAGGGAGAGAGTGTGTTGTGTTGGTTGTCACTATTTACCACAAACACAAAGTCAAAATGTATGAAAACAAAAAATAGCTTTTGGTCTTAATTTAAGGTTAGAAATAACGTTAGCAGTGTGGTTAGGGTTAATGTCAGGGTTAGGTGACTTTGTGGCTGTGGTAACTAGAGTGGAGACCAGAATGTCTTCTGAAAAGAGCGGAGAAAACTCCTAAACTGCTGCTGATTGGATATCTAGTCGTGTGACCACGCCTGTGGGCGGTACCTTGGTCAGTCTTCAAACTCTGCGTTCAACCAGAGTCGAATCTAGTGGGTATATTTCTACTGGAGTGAGAGGTTCAACTCCGGAGAAAACGCCAAGGAAACTAGGCAAGGACCAATAATTTTGTCATTGGATCCATACTACTGCCCGAGAGCTGGATTACATTGAGACAAACATTTAGTTGTTGGTTTAATTCTCTTTGAAAAAACACCGAATAACGATGGGTTCCCAAGCGTCCAAGGGAGGGGTAGCTGTGGAGGCGAATGCTGCGGATGCCGCCACCGTCAAACCGAATGGACAGGTATGTAAAAACCGCGCTCTCATCCCCGGACCACACGGTTCACCGTTCACCGAACTCACTCAAAGTATCTTTCAAAAAAACAAGGATGTTGTGTTTTTATTATTAACTTGCAATTCATTTGAAGGTGAGGTTTGTCTGTTTAGATATTTTTTGGGGGGTGGGTGGGGGGTTTGTAAATGTGCATCTTGGTTCAGTCAGAGTGATAAATAAGGGCACAAGTTGGTTGACTTGCTAAACTAACATGGTGTCCAGTGATGAATAACTACAGACACTTCATCCAGACGCGGGAGGATCAAATCCAAAAACATGTATTGCTGCTAATGCCACGATCTGCTGTTTGGAAATATACATTCATATATATATTTTATTAAACACAACAAGTTAGATAGCTAATGAGGTATTTATGTTTTGGAGCGAGAACAGGGACCACCGGTGTATTAGCTTGCTAATCCAGGTCTCAGATAGCCGTAATAGCTAACTCGTGTGCGTTCCCTTCCCAAACCCCTATATCTGATACAGTTTCATATCAACATGAGGAGCAGGGGGTTTGGGAAGGCAAGGGTGCACGTAGGCAAGCTACCCCTCATGCATAAGATATGAGAGAGCCAATTGGTGAATTATGGATTGAAAAGGAGGGTTTCAAGCAGTTTAATTTATGCAGCCCCCTCGGAACCGGCGAGTCTAGACACGTCTCGATCAGTGACTTGTAAACGTTATTTTATAGATAAACATACACAATCGACCATAAAAATCGCATTTTCACCTCACAAAATTACAGTACAATCAGTATTTTGTCAATGGATCATCGGGTTCATTGGCAGTAATTACTACAATTTTTTCATTTTCATCGATTTGGTTCAAGTCTTTGTTGAGAGAGAGATGCCTCGGTCTGTGTGGTGTCTAGTGGGACCACATGTTAGGTCTGCGTGTCACTGTCGCCGCCTGTCGTTCCCTGGTTGCACTACAAGGCGTCGCCTTTTGAGCGACATCCTGGCGTATTGATGAGCACGACGTTTCGAAACATCGTTATAAATCTAAATGTTCTGATTGTTGTTTTTTGTTGTTGTTGTTTACAGTGTAAACTTCTTATGTAAATTGCATTTTATTTATTGATTGAATTGTATATATATATTTTTTCGAACCATATATCTTATTTGGTTCCTTAAATCTTTCCCTCTTCTAGGAGAACGGTCATGTCAAGTCCAATGGGGATGCCACAGACACGGCCGCTCCAAATGGTTCTGCCGACGCCAAGGAGCCTGAAGCGGGTGCTGGAGGGGATGCCATCGAGCCAGCGCCTGATGGTGAGGCCGCCAAACCAGAAGGTGAGGCCGCTGCCAAGGATATCTCCAAGAAGAAGAAGAATTTCTTCCTGAAGAAATCTTTCAACTTCAAGGGCCTGAAACTGAAGAAGACCAAGAAGGAGGAGGTGAAGGAGGAAGAGGAGGCGGCCGCTTCCGCCGAGGAGAAACCTGCAGAGAACGGAGCCGCTGCGGCTACGGAGGAGAAGAAAGCAGAGGAGGGGGAGGAGGAGGTTGTGGCGGCTACTGCAGAAGCCCCTAAGGCCGAGGAGGCGCAGGCTAAAGCAGAGGAGGCACCTAAGGAGGAGGAGGTAAAGGAGGCGGCTGCACCTGCCCCAGAGCCCACCAAACCAACAGAGGAGACCAACTCGACCCCCGCGGCAGTAGCCCCCTCCCAACAGAATGCAGAGTGATTGTATCTTTACCGACAACAAAGGACTGTGTGAACTGTTTTTCAAGAGAGAGAGAGAGAAAATAGTTATAAATATATATTTCTATATATAT
The DNA here is from genome assembly GCF_018296145.1 of Oncorhynchus tshawytscha. NCBI lineage: Eukaryota > Metazoa > Chordata > Actinopteri > Salmoniformes > Salmonidae > Oncorhynchus > Oncorhynchus tshawytscha. The sequence goes on along the minus strand of NC_056441.1, from coordinate 7,446,570 downwards.
GTCTATATGTATACATATGTATGGATATATGTATATGTAAATATATACACATTTATGTGAGACTCCATTGTGTCACTTTTGTCATGGTAACAAGATGACAGACTAGATTCACTAGTTCACTTCCCTGGTTACGGCGAGACAGGGTCAAACCCGGTGGTATTATGTGCTGGTTGCTATGGGAACAATGGGATTTATTGGACCGCAAAGTGGAACACAGTTCTGGAGTCGAGTTGACCCGTCTTTTCCCTAAAACACCCGACTCCAAAAAAAAAGAAGATGTGTCCACGTGTAGGAATGAACAGGACAGGACACCAACCACCACATGAAATGACTATTCATCCATTTTTAGAAAAACAACAGGAAGATGAAATCAGAAATTGAAAAAAAAAGTAAAGAGAGACTTGCCAACTTTCTACATTCCTATATTTTCACCCCAAATTTGAAGTATTTTGTGGTGTACCTTTTAGAAAACCATTTTAAAGATTCAGAGACGCTGTGTTTTTGTTTGTTTTTTAAAAGAAGAAACATAACGAGCAACTTTAGATTTTTATCTTAGTGGGGTTAAAAAAAAAATATTAAAATACACGCTTGAGTTTGATATGTTCAGTGTTGCAGTTTTAAAGGAAGCTAGAGTTGTTCATCTGTCTGGTGTGTGTAAGCCTGACTCTACTTTAATGTCTCTGTAAATACATTGGGACTCATACTGTTCTTTATTTTGCTAATGTTGACAGATGTTATGGTTTTATTGTAAAGTTGACAATGGTGAATAAATGTTGGTTACCAATACCTTTTTTGTACGGAGATGGTTTTTATTTTTAGGTGGGAACGATGATTAGTATTACAATGAGCTGGCTGAGGAAAACAACTTACCTGTTTTATAGTGGTATAGAAACATTCCTCTAGCTACAAGGTGCTTTCCAATTCTAACTAATCAATACGTTTAGGAATGTGATTCTTATAAGAGCACATTGGTGTGTTTCAGACTTGTCATAGTCTACAATCCAAATACTATTGTCCAGCAGAGAGAGAACCTCACATTCTTGAAAAACCTGACCAATTACATGTGTCATCAATCACACAGCAGTAAACCACTGGTGTGTGTCCCCCTACCACCATATCATACATAAATATTCATAAATGTGACAACGAGTGGACAATACCTAATTTGTCATCATTTTGGACCACGGCTACTAAGTATCGGTAAGTGCTGACGGAGTGGAGAGACTACTGCGGACTGAGATGCACACCCCACGGTTCCAGCTGTGATGCTATATTCTAGGACTGGGAGAATCTCAATTGAGTTTCCTTGGCTCATTGCCTCCTCAAAACCAATCGGATGAGTTAAGAGGTGCCTACCATCTGACCTCCAATAGGTTTTGAGGATGCGAGGAGTCAAGGAAACAATAGAGATTGTACCATGATCTCTTCACCCCGAAGTGCACTGTTCCCTTCACTGAGTTGAAAGGAAATGATTGGTATAAGAAACAGGGTTGAAAACTCCCACTAGCCCCTCCGTCAATCCAATATTTTTAGATTTCTAAGAACAAGCTCACACTTCCGGAGATTTATTTTAATTTTATTTTACCTTTATTTAACTAGGCAAGTCAGTTAAGAACAAATTCTTATTTTCCATGCCGACCTAGGAACAGTGGGTTAACTGCCTGTTCAGGGGCAGAACGACAGATTTGTACCTTGTCAGCTCGGGGTTTGAACTTGCAACCCGGTTACTCTAACCACTAGGCTACCCTGCTGAGAATTGGAAGACAGCCAATGACCGACCTTTGCTTGCAACCCAACATTATCCCCGTGACCTCTGTAGCCCCTGTAGTGACAGCACCTCTCAAGAAGTCATAACTTAAGGACTTATATACTGTACTTCCTCAAATCTTTAACATTTAGCCCATTTAAGAAATAACTTCTCAACATTGTTTATTTTTTACCTAAAATAATGTTCATTCAATTCAAATTGAGCTATAAGTCGTTGATCCTGATCAGGGTTGGTTGTAGAGTGAGGAGATACATCCCAAATGGCACCCTATTCCCTACGTAGGGCACTACTTTGGACAGAGTCCTATGGGCAATAGGGCGCCATTTGAGACCCACTGACCTAGTTCACATGCTGACTCACATGCTGACATGATGAGTTCAGAGCAGAGTTCATTTTAGTCCTCACAGCCTTCAAACAACGATTCATTATTCCAAACACGGATGTAGCTCCACATTTTGGTATGCTTCAGGCATTTGTCACAGATTTCAGAGGCATTTGTTGGACTCACAACGCATGTTGATATAATCACTGAACGGACAATATGTGATTGAGGTCGTTAGGTTGCTTACAACTGTGAATGAGGTCACTAGGTAGCTTACAACTGTGAATGAGGTCGTTAGATTGCTTACAACTGTGAATGAAGTAGTTAGGTAGCTTACTACTGTGATTGTGGTCATTAGGTTTCTTACTACTGTGATTGAGGTCGTTAGGTAGCTTACTACTGTGATTGAGGTCGTTAGGTAGCTTACAACTGTGATTAATGTTGTTAGGTAGCTTACAACTGTGATTAATGTTGTTAGGTAGCTTACAACTGTGAATGAGGTCGTTAGGTTGCTTACAACTGTGAATGAGGTCGTTAGGTTGCTTACAACTGTGAATGAGGTCGTTAGGTTGCTTACTACTGTGAATGAGGTCGTTAGGTTGCTTACAACTGTGAATGAGGTTGTTAGGTTGCTTACAACTGTGAATGAGGTCGTTAGGTTGCTTACTACTGTGAATGAGGTCGTTAGGTAGCTTACTACTGTGATTGAGGTCATTAGGTAGCTTACTACTGTGATTGAGGTCATTAAGGTAGCTTGCGACTGTGAATGAGATAGTTAGGAAGCTTACTACTGTGAATGAGTTAGTTAGGAAATTTACTACTGTGAATGAGATAGTTAGGTTGCTTACTACTGTGAATGAGGTCGTTAGGTTGCTTACAACAGTGAATGAGGTCGTTAGGTAGCTTACTACTGTGATTAAGGTTGTTAGGTAGCTTACAACTGTGAATGAGGTCGTTAGGTTGCTTAGAACTGTGAATGAGTCGTTAGGTAGCTTACTACTGTGAATGAGGTTGTTAGGTAGCTTACAACTGTGAATGAGGTCGTTAGGTAGCTTACTACTGTGAATGAGGTCGTTAGGTTGCTTACAACTGTGAATGAGGTCGTTAGGTAGCTTACTACTGTAATTAATGTTGTTAGGTAGCTTACAACTGTGAATGAGGTCGTTAGGTAGCTTACTACTGTGATTGAGGTCATTAGGTAGCTTACTACTGTGATTGAGGTTGTTAGGTCTTACTACTGTGATTGAGGTCATTAGGTAGCTTACTACTGTGAATGAGGTTGTTAGGTCTTACTACTGTGATTGAGGTCGTTAGGTAGCTTACTAATGTGAATGAGGTTGTTAGGTTGCTTACCACTGTGAATGAAGTCGTTAGGTTGCTTACTACTGTGAATGAGGTTGTTAGGTTGCTTACAACTGTGAATGAGGTCGTTAGGTAGCTTACTACTGTGAATGAGGTTGTTAGGTTGCTTACAACTGTGAATGAGGTCGTTAGGTAGCTTACTACTGTGAATGAGGTCGTTAGGTTGCTTACAACTGTGAATGAGGTCGTTAGGTAGCTTACTACTGTGAATGAGGTCGTTAGGTTGCTTACAACTGTGAATGAGGTCGTTAGGTAGCTTACTACTGTAATTAATGTTGTTAGGTAGCTTACAACTGTGAATGAGGTCGTTAGGTAGCTTACTACTGTGATTGAGGTCATTAGGTAGCTTACTACTGTGAATGAGATAGTTAGGAAGCTTACTACTGTGAATGAGGTTGTTAGGTAGCTTACTACTGTGAATGAGGTCATTAGGTAGCTTACTACTGTGATTGAGGTCATTAGGTAGCTTACTACTGTGATTGAGGTCATTAGGTAGCCATGAGAGTCAAAGGTGTTGGGTATATAAACCATTAACCCTCCTCCCCAGAATAATTGTAGAAAAGAGTCCTTTGTGCTGACTCTCTGGTCTCTACTGTATTCCAGTGTGTACTACTGTATTCCAGTGAGTACTACTATATTCCAGTGTGTACTACTATATTCCAGTGTGTACTACTATAGCCCAGTGTGTACTACTATATTCCAGTGTGTACTACTATAGCCCAGTGTGTACTACTATAGCCCAGTGTGTATTACTATATTCCAGTGTGTACTACTATAGTCCAGTGTACTACTATAGTCCAGTGTCTACTACTATAGCCCCGTGTGTACTACTATATTCCAGTGTGTACTACTATAGTCCAGTGTGTACTACTATATTCCAGTGTGTACTACTATATTCCAGTGTGTACTACTATAGCCCAGTGTGTATTACTATATTCCAGTGTGTACTACTATAGTCCAGTGTGTTTTACTATAGCCCAGTGTGTACTACTATAGTCCAGTGTACTACTATAGTCCAGTGTCTACTACTATAGCCCCGTGTATACTACTATATTCCAGTGTGTACTACTATAGTCCAGTGTGTACTACTATATTCCAGTGTGTACTACTATAGCCCAGTGTGTACTACTATATTCCAGTGTGTACTACTATCTCCCAGTGTGTATTACTATAGTCCAGCGTGTACTACTATAGCCCAGTGTGTTCTACTATAGCCCAGTGTGTACTACTATATCCCAGTGTGTACTACTATAGCTCAGTGTGTACTACTATAGCTCAGTGTGTACTACTATAGCCCATACTGACTCCTTCCTGGTCTACTACTCTCTGGCTGATCTGGTACTGCATGTCTCTCTAGGCCTGATGTAACACACACTTCCACATTATCTCTGGTCTCCATGCATCTCCACTTCTCCTTTCAGGGAAAGAACAGGCCAACTCTGGCAGGTCTGAACAACACTCTGAAACGGTCAGCGTGTCCAGTCTTTGACGGTGGTATACTCAGAGTCACACAGCTCTGCTGCGTGTCTGTTACCAGAGTAGGGTTGGGATTTGCAGTCCGAGTTCACTAACTTGCCCCTCTGGTAGAGATGGATGGAGCTTCCAGGTGTGGAATCATCTGCATTGGTGGCTGCAGTGAACTTGAGTGACTCATTCGTCTTCTTAAAATCCACAAATCCTCTTCCTGTTCTCCTTGGTCCTGAATCAGGGCTGACTGTCCTTGAAGGTGCATGGGTAAGGCCTGGTCTGGTAGGTTGAACCAGGCCTGATCTGGTAGGTTGAACCAGGCCTGGTCTGTGTGTTTGTCTGTGTCAGGGCTGAGTTAGGGGTTTTAAAGTGAAATGCTCTGTCATTGGGTCACTGATATCTCGAACATTGTCCTATGAATGTGATCAAATCTAATCAAATTGTATTTGTCACATGAGCTGAATACCACAGGTGTAGTAGACCTTACAGTGAAATGCTTACTTACATGCCCTTAACCTGGGCTGAGATAAGGCGGGGCTTTACCTTGCAGAGACTTGTAGATAGTGACTATGCATAGATATCATTAGCCCTTTGATTTCATTGTGACTCGATGACAGTAACTTTATCTCAGCCATTGCCTAGTTGCACCAGCACTGAAAGAGGACAGAGAATTCTAATTTAGGGCTACTCTCAGTGCCTCCTCATCCTCCTCTCCTGACCTCACAGACACCAGAGCTCTTCCCAGCTTCCCTTGGAGTTGGGTGTGATACTTTAGAAGCAGATCATTGAACTGGACCAATTTAGTCTTCGGCTTTGGTGACCCAATCATGAGTTTGTCAACTCCTTTAAACCTTCCTCTCGGTGTGTCTGCAGCGCTCAGGGTCTCTCTCTACGTTGTACTGCAGGTTTTCAGTCATCTCCCGCTCACAGGCTAATGCACAGCCAACTGTCAGAGGAACAGTATTCTCTTCACTGGGCCCCAGCTAGCTTTGGGAGAGACTTACAGATCTCAACTATGTCTTTGTAACCAGTTACCTCTCTCTCTGCCTCCAAAATCGTTGAAGTACATGCAGGAGAAATAGAATTGGTAGAAATTAACACATTTATCATATTCAGGGGTTTCGGTCTCTTCTGCTCAATGAAAAATCATGTCCTTCATAACTTCAATGAGTGTTCTCCTGTTCACAAAGTATTTGTTTGTCTGAAAGGCGAGGAAGGCCTGAGCTCCGTAACAGCCATGACCATGTGTGTGGCTGTTTGTTACTGAATCACTTCAGGAAGAGTAACCTCTAACAGGGCAAGAGTCAACTGAAGCCTTCTGGTTTGTTCGTCTATAGTGAAGAGTGACACGGCCATATATGTCCTTTGGACACTGCAGCTCCACCCACCTCCAGACAGAAAGCTGGCTCTGATTGGCTGATTCAGCCCCAGAGCTGTAAACCTATCTGTCTCTATTATGCGGGCCTTTGACAGAGACAAAAGCAAACACAAATAAGTATTCAGACCCTTTACTCAGTACTTTGTTAAAGCATTTTTGGCAGCGATTCCAGCCTCTAGTCTTCTTGGGTATGATGCTACAAGCTTGGCACACCTGTATTTAGGAGTTTCTCCCATTCTCCTCTGCAGATCCTCTCAAGCACTGTCAGGTTGGATGGTGAGCGTCGCTGCACAGCTATTTTTAGGTCTCTCCAGAGATGTTCGATCAGGTTGAAGTCCGGGCTCATGCTGGGCCACTCAATGACATTCAGAGACTTGTCCTGAAGCCACTCCTGCATTGTCTTGGCTTTGTGCTTAGGATCGTTGTCCTGTTGGAAGGTGAACCTTCATCCCCGTCTGAGGTCCTGACCGCTCTGGAGCAGGTTTTCATCAAGGATCTCTCTGTGCTTTGCTCAGTTATTTTTTCCCTTGATCCTGACTAATCTCCCAGTCCCTGCCTGAGAAAAACATCCCCACAGCATGATGCTGCCACCACCATGCTTCACCGTAGGGATGGTGCCAGGTTTTCTCCAGACGTGACGCTTGTGATTCAGGTCAAAGTTTCAATCTTGGTTTCATCAGACCAGAGAATCTTTTTTCTCATGGTCTGAGAGTCTTTAGGTGCCTTTTGGCAACTCCAAGGGAGCAACATCCATGTGCGCCTTTTACTGAGGAGTGGTTGCCGCCTGGCCACTCTACCATAAAGACCTGATTGGTGGAGTGCTGCAGAGATGGGAGAACCCTCCAGAAGGACAAGGACAATGCTGCAGAGTGACCATCAGTGCCAGAGATAGTAGGCCTATAGCCAACAACTCTGTGAGCAGTAACACACATGTAACAGGGAGCAGATTGCTTATTGTAGTACAATGGAACCATCTGGTGGCTAAAAACTGAACTATTGAAAATTATGTATGAAGGCTACTTACTATAGACAGTAAATAGTAGGCTGTCATCATCATCATCCTTTTCATCATATTTTTGACTATGTACTTCAGTATCCAGCTCAATGAGAAAAAAAAACTATTAATGTGCAAGATCAAAGTACAGGAATGTGCCGATTTTATGTGCAAGATCATTAGTGTTGCAGTGTTAGGTGGCAACGTTGGAGTTCATCATACAGCAATAGGAGGAATATATATGAGGGTTTATTTATTCAATGTACACTTGGGGGGAGTGGGGGTTGTTAGCAGCACATAACTGACACCACAGACCGGTGCACCACAGATGAGTAGAACATCTTTGGGTGGCACCACAGATCGATGACTAGAACATCTTTGGGTGGCACCACAGATAGATGAGTAGAACATCTTTGGGTGGCACCACAGATAGATGAGTAGAACATCTTTGGGTGGCACCACAGATAGATGACTAGAACATCTTTGGGTGGCACCACAGACAGATGACTAGAACATCTTTGGGTGGCACCACAGATGAGTAGAACATCTTTGGGAGGCACCACAGATAGATGACTAGAACATCTTTGGGTGGCACCACAGATAGATGACTAGAACATCTTTGGGTGGCATCACAGATAGATGACTAGAACATCTTTGGGTGGCATCACAGATAGATGACTAGAACATCTTTGGGTGGCACCACAGATAGATGAGTAGAACATCTTTGGGTGGCATCACAGATAGATGACTAGAACATCTTTGGGTGGCACCACAGATAGATGACTAGAACATCTTTGGGTGGCACCACAGATAGATGACCGGAACATCTTTGGGTGGCACCACAGATAGATGACTAGAACATCTTTGGGTGGCATCACAGATAGATGACTAGAACATCTTTGGGTGGCATCACAGATAGATGACTAGAACATCTTTGGGTGGCATCACAGATAGATGACTAGAACATCTTTGGGTGGCATCACAGATAGATGACTAGAACATCTTTGGGTGGCACCACAGATAGATGAGTAGAACATCTTTGGGTGGCATCACAGATAGATGACTAGAACATCTTTGGGTGGCACCACAGATAGATGACTAGAACATCTTTGGGTGGCACCACAGATAGATGACCGGAACATCTTTGGGTGGCACCACAGATAGATGACTAGAACATCTTTGGGTGGCACCACAGATAGATGACTAGAACATCTTTGGGTGGCACCACAGATAGATGACTAGAACATCTTTGGGTGGCACCACAGATAGATGAGTAGAACATCTTTGGGTGGCACCACAGATAGATGACTAGAACATCTTTGGGTGGCATCACAGATAGATGACTAGAACATCTTTGGGTGGCACCACAGATAGATGAGTAGAACATCTTTGGGTGGCACCACAGATAGATGACTAGAACATCTTTGGGTGGCACCACAGATAGATGAGTAGAACATCTTTGGGTGGCACCACAGATAGATGACTAGAACATCTTTGGGTGGCATCACAGATAGATGACTAGAACATCTTTGGGTGGCACCACAGATAGATGACTAGAACATCTTTGGGTGGCACCACAGATAGATGAGTAGAACATCTTTGGGTGGCACCACAGATAGATGAGTAGAACATCTTTGGGTGGCACCACAGATAGATGACTAGAACATCTTTGGGTGGCATCACAGATAGATGACTAGAACATCTTTGGGTGGCATCACAGATAGATGACTAGAACATCTTTGGGTGGCATCACAGATAGATGACTAGAACATCTTTGGGTGGCATCACAGATAGATGACTAGAACATCTTTGGGTGGCACCCCAGATAGATGACTAGAACATCTTTGGGTGGCATCACAGATAGATGACTAGAACATCTTTGGGTGGCATCACAGATAGATGACTAGAACATCTTTGGGTGGCATCACAGATAGATGACTAGAACATCTTTGAGTGGCACCACAGATAGATGACTAGAACATCTTTGGGTGGCACCACAGATAGATGACTAGAACATCTTTGGGTGGCATCACAGATAGATGACTAGAACATCTTTGGGTGGCACCACAGATAGATGACTAGAACATCTTTGGGTGGCACCACAGATAGATGACTAGAACATCTTTGGGTGGCATCACAGATAGATGACTAGAACATCTTTGGGTGGCACCACAGATAGATGAGTAGAACATCTTTGGGTGGCATCACAGATAGATGACTAGAACATCTTTGGGTGGCACCACAGATAGATGACTAGAACATCTTTGGGTGGCATCACAGATAGATGACTAGAACATCTTTGGGTGGCATCACAGATAGATGACTAGAACATCTTTGGGTGGCATCACAGATAGATGACTAGAACATCTTTGAGTGGCACCACAGATAGATGACTAGAACATCTTTGGGTGGCACCACAGATAGATGACTAGAACATCTTTGGGTGGCACCACAGATAGATGAGTAGAACATATTTGGGTGGCACCACAGATAGATGACTAGAACATCTTTGGGTGGCATCACAGATAGATGACTAGAACATCTTTGGGTGGCACCACAGATAGATGAGTAGAACATCTTTGGGTGGCATCACAGATAGATGACTAGAACATCTTTGGGTGGCATCACAGATAGATGACTAGAACATCTTTGGGTGGCACCACAGATAGATGAGTAGAACATCTTTGGGTGGCACCACAGATAGATGACTAGAACATCTTTGGGTGGCATCACAGATAGATGACTAGAACATCTTTGGGTGGCACCACAGATAGATGACCGGAACATCTTTGGGTGGCACCACAGATAGATGACTAGAACATCTATGGGTGGCACCACAGATAGATGACTAGAACATCTTTGGGTGGCATCACAGATAGATGACTAGAACATCTTTGGGTGGCACCACAGATAGATGACTAGAACATCTTTGGGTGGCATCACAGATAGATGACTAGAACATCTTTGGGTGGCACCACAGATAGATGACCGGAACATCTTTGGGTGGCACCACAGATAGATGACTAGAACATCTATGGGTGGCACCACAGATAGATGACTAGAACATCTATGGGTGGCACCACAGATAGATGACTAGAACATCTTTGGGTGGCATCACAGATAGATGACTAGAACATCTTTGGGTGGCACCACAGATAGATGAGTAGAACATCTTTGGGTGGCATCACAGATAGATGACTAGAACATCTTTGGGTGGCACCACAGATAGATGACTAGAACATCTTTGGGTGGCACCACAGATAGATGAGTAGAACATCTTTGGGTGGCATCACAGATAGATGACTAGAACATCTTTGGGTGGCACCACAGATAGATGAGTAGAACATCTTTGGGTGGCACCACAGATAGATGACTAGAACATCTTTGGGTGGCATCATGCAAACAGAAAGAGTGCATCCTCCGCAACAACGCCTTCGAGCAGAGCAGACTTCGGTGATTGGACGGAGACGACAGTGGAAAAATTCCCCGGCGTGGACACAAAGAACTGTGCGGTACTAATTGTGGAGTAAAATGGCGCTGTCGTCTGCAGGAGGAACAAAGAAGAAAGTTTGCTATTATTATGACGGTAAGATTTGATGTTATTGTAGCTCGTTGGTTTTTCCGGAGTATTATTTTGTTGTATCGGAGAGGATTCGGTGGTCGAAAGGCCTATGTCCCCTCTTGAGAGAAGTGCCGTAAGGCGAGTTAGCAGCTAACTAGCTACCGACTGGTTAGCTTACCATCATTAGCTAGTTACCTAGTTAGGGAGAAGACTTTTAGTTAGCTTGCCAAAGCAACTTGAGAGTCGTTTTTTCTTTCTTCCCCCCCTCATTATTTTTGTAATGTTGCAATCAAATTAATTGCCAATCTCTAGCTAACTAGTAAGTTGAGTATATTAATTTGTGGCAACTTGGCTAGCTAACGTTAGTAGGCTTATAACCGACTGACTGAGCATACACAACTAGCTAACGTTAGATAGCCAGAAAATGGTTTTAGCGTTACTAATAAGTATCTTTTGAATCACGAATAACCTCTTGATATTTCGCTACATATGTTTAGTAAAGTGGGGTTTGTCAGTTAAAACGTGGCTAGCGGTGTTTCGATAGACAACTTTTGGTGGTTAGTAGTGAATTGTGCTGGAGGGAGGTTGTTGAGCAAGTAATGCGCTATGAAGATTTAGACCTCTTTGCAGAGGCTGATCATTTGTTTCTTCGTTTTAAAAACAGGTATATATAGGTATGTTGTTTCGTGCTGTGCAGTTACCAGGCTGTATGTTTGATAGTGCTGCTCAAAGCGGCAGGAAGATGATAGATAGATGACTATCTAGCGGTTAAGAGCGTTGGGACAGTAACCGGATGGCCGCTGGTTCGAATCCCAGAACCGACTAGATGAATTTTATTTTATATACAATTATATATATATTTATATAGAGATAATATTTATTTATATATATATATATATATGCCGATGTGTCCTTGAGCAAGGCACTTCATCCTAATTGCTCGTGTAAATCGTTCTGGATAAGAGGGTCTGCTAAATGACTAAAATGTAAAGCTCAGAGCTACCCTACATCTGGGTTAGGGGAAGGACATATGGTTTGTTGTTTCACTAGTTTTGTCTAAAACTCTTTGTTTCTTCCCCCTCACCCTCACCTCACCCCCTCACCCTCACCTCACCCCCTCACCCCCCAGGTGACGTGGGTAATTATTACTATGGTCAGGGTCATCCCATGAAGCCCCACAGGATCCGTATGACCCACAACCTGCTGCTCAACTATGGACTGTACAGGAAGATGGAGATCTATGTGAGTACAACAAGCCACAGTGGGCTTATGTATAGATATTATTTTTTTTCTTCGATAGATTAGGTTGATATTTATGGTATAAATAAATGGTTTCAACAGCACTGTTGAATAATCGTTTCTGATTGGCTAGAATGGCATTCTAAATTGGCCATTTATAGCCAGATAACGGGACAGTTGGAAAAGCTATCGGGACATCTTGCAATCATGAGGCAGTATGCTCATACAAATGCAGACAGTACTTGCTACAAAGGTACAGAAAGCTAAACCAACAACCACACAAACTGAAATTAGATGCATAGTAAATGCAGGTCCAACGATGGGGGAAGAAAGTGTAGCTAGCATTTATTTGTTTTCGCAGAGACATGTTGTTTTTGGGGCTGTTATTCTGGCTGCAGAGATTAACTGTGTAGCTAGTTGACTGGCTAGACGCAAGCAAGAGATAATAATAACAACAACGTTGCCACTGAGCATCGGCAACTGCACGTAAAGAACTGAACGATTGGGTCACGTCTGTAAATATCGAACAAACGACAACCCAAATATGAATTAACTTTTTCAAAATGGATGTCAACAACCCCCTCCAAAAAACAAAATGTCTCTATCGGTAAATGTGTGCTTCCGTATTGATTTATTTGGCAACTGTGGTATCAGCGGGACAAACACCTCCATTCTGTAACGTTGGTGCGGCAGGGTAGCCTAGTGGTTAGAGCGTTGGACTAGTAACCTGAAGGTTGCGAGTTCAAACCCCCGAGCTGACAAGGTACAAATCTGTCGTTCTGCCCCTGAACAGGCAGTTAACCCACTGTTCCTAGGCCGTCATTGAAAATAAGAATTTGTTCTTAAATTGAAAATAAGAATTTGTTCTTAACTGACTTGCCTGGTTAAATAAAGGTAAAAATTAAAAACGTTACATTACCTGGGTAAATTAACTCCACAAAGGGACTCGGCTCTTCATAATGCTGCGTCTTCCATTATTTCCAAGGTGACGTACAGAATATGTGGCCATTTCATCACTTAGATATTGTATAGAACTGAAGCGGATGGGACTGGACTCATTCTTCATCGCAGAAAATGACTTTTTATTTTTCAACACGTGTCTGAAGTAACATTCTGTATAGTCCAGCTGTCCTCTAGACTTTATAAAAGTCTAAATTGGATAGTTGTGGACTACAAGTTTTCTGTTTTGGTTATTGGAAAATATATTATCTAAAGTGAAATCAGGCGAACGTTTTAGCAACGAGGGAACGGAATGTTTTTCTACATATTGCATCCCTTTGCAACACACTTTTCTGACCTCCTAGAGACCCCACAAGGCCAGTGGAGAGGAGATGACCAAGTACCACAGTGACGACTACATCAAGTTTCTGCGTTCCATCCGGCCAGACAACATGTCAGAGCACAGCAAACAGATGCAGAGATGTGAGTAGCAGACAGTGTTTTCCCCCTAGCATTGTTTAGGTGGGGGGGTGCATTTCTAAAGGGATATTTCACCCCAAAACTATAGGTTAGCATACCTTGTAATACCTTTTATTTTGTCATGTTTTCATATGGGCTAGTGTTGAGCTGGTTACCAATGTAATTAGAGAAGTAAAAATACATGTTTTGTGGTATTGATATACCACGGCTGCCGGCCAATCAGGATTCAGGGCTCGAATCACCCAGTTCATAATGTCTATACTCCACACTCGCATCTGTTATGTAGGTTACAGCTTTACGCATTGAAACAAACCTGCAGGCCTCAATCAAACATCTCAAATGAATAACGTCTATCCTTGCTGCTCTCTAACAGTTAATGTGGGAGAGGACTGCCCAGTGTTTGACGGCCTATTTGAGTTCTGTCAGCTCTCAACGGGAGGCTCTGTCGGTAAGTCTAGTTTCTTTCTCCATCTGCCTTACTGTCTACCACTGACTTCGCTTGCCTATCTACCTCTCACTTCCTATGTTGACTCTTCCCTCCTCCCTCTGTGTGTGTGTAGCGGGGGCAGTGAAGCTGAACAGGCAGCAGACGGACATCGCCATCAACTGGGCCGGAGGACTCCATCATGCCAAGAAGTCTGAGGCCTCGGGGTTCTGCTACGTCAACGACATAGTCCTCGCCATCCTGGAGCTGCTCAAGTAAGAGCCCTGTGTGGTCACACCCCCCCCACCCCGGTTGGGCCCGCCAACTCCCCTCACCCCGGTTGGGCCCGCCAACTCCCCCCACCCCGGTGGGGCCCGCCAACTCCCCTCACCCCGGTGGGGCCCGCCAACTCCCCTCACCCCGGTGGGGCCCGCCAACTCCCCTCACCCCGGTGGGGCCCGCCAACTCCCCTCACCCCGGTGGGGCCCGCCAACTCCCTCACCCCGGTGGGGCCCGCCAACTCCCCTCACCCCGGTTGGGCCCGCCAACTCCCCTCACCCCGGTTGGGCCCGCCAACTCCCCTCACCCCGGTTGGGCCCGCCAACTCCCCTCACCCCGGTTGGGCCCGCCAACTCCCCTCACCCCGGTTGGGCCCGCCAACTCCCCTCACCCCGGTTGGGCCCATTTTCTTGTCTGTGTCTTTCTCCTTCTCTTTCACTTTTGAGGAAAGACAGTAGAGGTCTAATACCTAACTGAATATGCAGGTTTAAAAATATTTACTTCTGTGTAATGATTTTAAAGGCATTGATGTTAGTGGTACATTTGTACAACAATTCTGTTTTTTTTCGTTAATGCGCTTTTGCTAAATCATCACCCGTTTGGTGAAGTTGAGGTAGGCTGTGATTCAATGATAAATTAACAGGCACTGCATTGATTATATGCAACGCAGTACATGCTAGTTAACTACACGTGGTTGGTGATATTACTTGGTTAACTAGTGATTCTGTTAAGATTGTTTTTTAAATTTTTATAAGATACGTTTAATGCTAGCTTGCAACGTACCTTGGCTCCTTGCTGCCCTCACGTAACAGGTGGTCAGCCTGCCACTTGGTCTCCTCGTGGAGTGCAATGTAATTGGCATCCAAAAAGGCCGATTTACCAATTTTTGTTATGAAAATTTGAAATCGGCCCTAATTCACCGGTCAGCCTCTAAAAGACAGAACAGAATGGTGATGTGTCCTTGGCTTGTCATGGTGTGTGTTTCTTGTTGAAATGAATAGTCACCCAGGCTCTGAGAAACCTAGATATGGGTGTATTCATTTAATTGTATAGTCTGTCCTGTCAGGTAATAGAATCTAACATAGATATTGTATATAATGAGTTGTCTGTCCTGTCAGGTAATATGAATCTAACATAGATATTGTATGTAATGAGTTGTCTGTCCTGTCAGGTAATATGAATCTAACATAGATATTGTATATAATGAGTTGTCTGTCCTGTCAGGTAATATGAATCTAACATAGATATTGTATATAATGAGTTGTCTGTCCTGTCAGGTAATAGAATCTAACATAGATATTGTATATAATGAGTTGTCTGTCCTGTCAGGTAATATGAATCTAACATAGATATTGTATGTAATGAGTTGTCTGTCCTGTCAGGTAATATGAATCTAACATAGATATTGTATATAATGAGTTGTCTGTCCTGTCAGGTAATATGAATCTAACATAGATATTGTATGTAATGAGTTGTCTGTCCTGTCAGGTAATATGAATCTAACGTAGATATTGTATATAATGAGTTGTCTGTCCTGTCAGGTAATAGAATCTAACATAGATATTGTATATAACGAGTTGTCTGTCCTGTCAGGTAATATGAATCTAACATAGATATTGTATATAATGAGTTGTCTGTCCTGTCAGGTAATAGAATCTAACATAGATATTGTATATAACGAGTTGTCTGTCCTGTCAGGTAATATGAATCTAACATAGATATTGTATATAATGAGTTGTCTGTCCTATCAGGTAATAGTATCTAATGAGTTGTCTGTCCTGTCAGGTAATATGAATCTAACATAGATATTGTATGTAATGAGTTGTCTGTCCTGTCAGGTAATATGAATCTAACGTAGATATTGTATGTAATGAGTTGTCTGTCCTGTCAGGTAATAGAATCTAACATAGATATTGTATATAATGAGTTGTCTGTCCTGTCAGGTAATAGAATCTAACATAGATATTGTATATAACGAGTTGTCTGTCCTGTCAGGTAATATGAATCTAACATAGATATTGTATATAATGAGTTGTCTGTCCTGTCAGGTAATAGAATCTAACATAGATATTGTATATAATGAGTTGTCTGTCCTGTCAGGTAATAGAATCTAACATAGATATTGTATATAATGAGTTGTCTCTCCTGTCAGGTAATATGAATCTAACATAGATATTGTATATAATGAGTTGTCTGTCCTGTCAGGTAATATGAATCTAACATAGATATTGTATATAATGAGTTGTCTGTCCTGTCAGGTAATATGAATCTAACATAGATATTGTATATAATGAGTTGTCTGTCCTGTCAGGTAATATGAATCTAACATAGATATTGTATGTAATGAGTTGTCTGTCCTGTCAGGTAATATGAATCTAACATAGATATTGTATATAATGAGTTGTCTGTCCTGTCAGGTAATATGAATCTAACATAGATATTGTATATAATGAGTTGTCTGTCCTGTCAGGTAATATGAATCTAACATAGATATTGTATATAATGAGTTGTCTGTCCTGTCAGGTAATATGAATCTAACATAGATATTGTATGTAATGAGTTGTCTGTCCAGTCAGGTAATATGAATCTAACATAGATATTGTACGTAATGAGTTGTCTGTCCTGTCAGGTAATATGAATCTAACATAGATATTGTATATAATGAGTTGTCTGTCCTGTCAGGTAATATGAATCTAACATAGATATTGTATGTAATGAGTTGTCTGTCCTGTCAGGTAATATGAATCTAACGTAGATATTGTATGTAATGAGTTGTCTGTCCTGTCAGGTAATATGAATCTAACGTAGATATTGTATGTAATGAGTTGTCTGTCCTATCAGGTACCACCAGAGGGTGTTGTATATAATGAGTTGTCTGTCCTATCAGGTAATAGTATATAATGAGTTGTCTGTCCTATCAGGTAATAGTATATAATGAGTTGTCTGTCCTATCAGGTAATAGTATATAATGAGTTGTCTGTCCTATCAGGTAATAGTATATAATGAGTTGTCTGTCCTATCAGGTAATAGTATCTAATGAGTTGTCTGTCCTATCAGGTAATAGTATCTAATGAGTTGTCTGTCCTATCAGGTAATAGTATATAATGAGTTGTCTGTCCTATCAGGTAATAGTATATAATGAGTTGTCTGTCCTATCAGGTAATAGTATATAATGAGTTGTCTGTCCTATCAGGTAATAGTATATAATGAGTTGTCTGTCCTATCAGGTAATAGTATATAATGAGTTGTCTGTCCTATCAGGTAATAGTATATAATGAGTTGTCTGTCCTATCAGGTAATAGTATGTAATGAGTTGTCTGTCCTGTCAGGTACCACCAGAGGGTGTTGTATATAATGAGTTGTCTGTCCTATCAGGTACCACCAGAGGGTGTTGTATATAATGAGTTGTCTGTCCTGTCAGGTAATAGTATATAATGAGTTGTCTGTCCTATCAGGTAATAGTATATAATGAGTTGTCTGTCCTATCAGGTAATAGTATATAATGAGTTGTCTGTCCTATCAGGTACCACCAGAGGGTATAGTATATAATGAGTTGTCTGTCCTATCAGGTAATAGTATCTAATGAGTTGTCTGTCCTATCAGGTAATAGTATATAATGAGTTGTCTGTCCTATCAGGTAATAGTATGTAATGAGTTGTCTGTCCTGTCAGGTACCACCAGAGGGTATTGTATATAATGAGTTGTCTGTCCTATCAGGTAATAGTATATAATGAGTTGTCTGTCCTATCAGGTAATAGTATATAATGAGTTGTCTGTCCTATCAGGTAATAGTATATAATGAGTTGTCTGTCCTATCAGGTACCACCAGAGGGTGTTGTACATAGACATCGACATTCACCATGGAGACGGAGTGGAAGAGGCTTTCTTCACCACAGACCGGGTCATGACGGTGTCCTTCCACAAATATGGAGAATACTTCCCTGGCACCGGAGACCTGAGGGTGAGTGTGTGTGTGTCCTCTGGGAGAATATTTCCCTGGTACCGGAGACCCGAGGGTGAGTGTGTGTGTGTCCTCTGGGAGAATATTTCCCTGGTACTGGAGACCTGAGGGTGAGTGTGTCCTCTGGGAGAATATTTCCCTGGTACCGGAGACCTGAGGGTGAGTGTGTCCTCTGGGAGAATATTTGCCTGGTACCGGAGACCCGAGGGTGAGTGTGTCCTCTGGGAGAATATTTCCCTGGTACCGGAGACCCGAGGGTGAGTGTGTCCTCTGGGAGAATACCTCCCTGGTACCGGAGACCCGAGGGTGAGTGTGTCCTCTGGGAGAATATTTCCCTGGTACCGGAGACCCGAGGGTGAGTGTGTGTGTGGAAGAAGGAAACAAATAAATAGGGGGAATCAGAAATAAGAAAAGTACATTTCATTGTGTGTTCCGATGTGTATGACTACATGATGTGTATGACTCCCCTTTCAGTGTGTGTGTGTGTGTGTTGGATTGTCAACCTACATTTGAGTAATTTTGTATTCCAGTATGTACACTGACGTGTGTGTGTGTGTGTGTGTGTGTGTGTGTGTAGGACATTGGAGCAGGGAAGGGAAGTACTACGCTGTAAACTACCCTCTCAGAGACGGCATCGACGATGAGTCTTACGAAGCCATCTTCAAACCTGTAAGTCTCCTACTGCAAGTCATTCAGTGTTTTGGTTCCTTACAGAGGTCAAATGGATTCTACCTCTTTTTGTTTTTGTGTGTTTCTCACTTTTTATACATTTCTTTTTTTTTTTTTGTGTTGCTAGGTGATGGCTAAAGTGATGGAGATGTTCCAGCCCAGTGCAGTCGTGTTACAGTGTGGAGCCGACTCTCTCTCAGGAGACAGACTGGGCTGTTTCAACCTCACCATCAAAGGTAACGCACCTGAAGGAGGGCTGTCTTCAGTGTGTGTGTGTGTGTGTGTGTGTGTTGCTAGGACTCTCTCTCAGGTTGAAACAGCCCAGTCTAAGGTAACGCACCTGAAGGAGGGCTGTCTTCAGTGTGTGTGTGTGTTGCTAGGACTCTCTCTCGGGTTGAAACAGCCCAGTCTAAGGTAACACACCTGAAGGAGGGCTGTCTTCATTGCTCTGACGGTCGTGGGATTTTTAGATGACCGTTTGTTGGTCAGCGAAATGACAGGCAAACGTCTGGGAGGAAAACCCTGGTCTGCTGGGAGACATTGTACACTGCATTTTGGGAAAAGTATTCAGACCCATTCACTATTTTCCACATTTTGTTACGTTACAGCCTTATTCTAAAATGGATTTTTTTTTTTTTTTTAAACAACCCTGTCAATCTACACACAATACCCCATAATGACCAAACGAAAACAGGTTTTTAGAAAAAAACATTGCAAATTTATTATTAAAAAAAAACAAAAAACAGATACCTTATTTACATGAAGTAGTTAGTTCTTTTGCTATGAGACTTTTTAATTTATCTCGGGGTAAAAGGCACTATGGTCATTATGGGCTGTTGTGTGTAGATTGACAACAACAAAAACAAAGATTGAATACACTTTCTAATAAAGCTGTAATGTGGGAAAAGTTAAGATATGAATACACATTACTGAATGCGCTGTACCTTTTTTCAGCAGGACAAAAACCTAAAACAGAAGGCCGAATACACACTGGAGTAGCTTACCAACACATTGAATGTTCCTGAATGGCTTAGTTACAGTTGAAACGGAAATCGTCTTGAAAATGGCTGTCGAGTAATGATCAACGATCAACTTGACAGCCGAGCTTGAAAGACTGTACAATCCAGGTGTGGAAAGCTCTTAGAGATTTACCCAGAATGCCTCACAAGCTCTAATCACTGCCCAAGGTGATTCTAACATGTATTGATTCAGGGATGGGAGTGATTTTGTAAATGAGATTTCATTCTCTGAACATTTGCAATCACTTTTGTTATGGGGTTGTGTGGGGATGGGTGAGAAACGCAACAAAATGAGGAATAAGTCGAGGGGTATGAATAATTTGTTAAGACGCTGTGTTTCAGGTCATGCTAAGTGTGTTGAGTACATGAAGAGTTTCAACCTGCCTCTGTTGATGTTGGGAGGTGGAGGTTATACCATCCGTAATGTGGCCCGCTGCTGGACCTACGAGACCGCTGTGGCTCTGGACAGCATTATACCTAACGGTACACACACACACACACACACACACAGCATTATACCTAACGGTACACACACACACAGCATTATACCTAACGGTACACACACACACACACACACAGCATTATACCTAACGGTACACACACACACAGCATTATACCTAACGGTACACACACACACAGCATTATACCTAACGGTACACACACACACACACACACACACAGCATTATACCTAACGGTACACACACACACAGCATTATACCTAACGGTACACACACACACACACACACACACACACAGCATTATACCTAACGGTACACACACACACACACACACAGCATTATACCTAACGGTACACACACACACACACACACACACACACACACACACACACACACACACACACACACACACACACACACACACACACACACACACACACACACACACACACACAGCATTATACCTAACGGTACACACACACAGCATTATACCTAACGGTACACACACACACACACACACACACACACACACACACACAGCATTATACCTAACGGTACACACACACACACACACACAGCATTATACCTAACGGTACACACACACACACACACACACACACAGCATTATACCTAACGGTACACACACAGCATTATACCTAACGGTACACACACACACAGCATTATACCTAACGGTACACACACACAGCATTATACCTAACGGTACACACACACACAGCATTATACCTAACGGTACACACACACAGCATTATACCTAACGGTACACACACACACACACACACACACACACACACACACACAGCATTATACCTAACGTTACACACACACAGCATTATACCTAACGGTATACACACACACACACACAGCATTATACCTAACGTTACACACACACAGCATTATACCTAACGGTATACACACACACACACACAGCATTATACCTAACGTTACACACACACAGCATTATACCTAACGGTACACACACACACAGCATTATACCTAACGGTACACACACACAGCATTATACCTAACGGTACACACACACACACACACACACACACAGCATTATACCTAACGGTACACACACACAGCACATTATACCTAACGGTACACACACACACACACACACACACACACAGCATTATACCTAACGGTACACACACAGCATTATACCTAACGGTACACACACACACAGCATTATACCTAACGGTACACACACACAGCATTATACCTAACGGTACACACACACAGCATTATACCTAACGGTACACACACACACAGCATTATACCTAACGGTACACACACACACACACACACAGCATTATACCTAACGGTACACACACACACAGCATTATACCTAACGGTACACACACACACACACACACACACACAGCATTATACCTAACGGTACACACACACACACACACACACACACACACACACACACACACACACACACACAGCATTATACCTAACGGTACACACACACAGCATTATACCTAACGGTACACACACACACACACACACACACACACACACACACACACACACACACAGCATTATACCTAACGGTACACACACACACACACACACACACACACAGCATTATACCTAACGTTACACACACACAGCATTATACCTAACGGTACACACACACACACACACACACACACACACACACACACACACACAGCATTATACCTAACGGTACACACACACACACACACACACACAGCATTATACCTAACGGTACACACACACAGCATTATACCTAACGGTACACACACACAGCATTATACCTAACGGTACACACACACAGCATTATACCTAACGGTACACACACACAGCATTATACCTAACGGTACACACACACACACACACACACACACAGCATTATACCTAACGTTACACACACACAGCATTATACCTAACGGTACACACACACACACACACACACAGCATTATACCTAACGGTACACACACACAGCATTATACCTAACGGTACACACACACACACACACACACACACACACACACACACACACACACACACACACACACAGCATTATACCTAACGGTACACACACAGCATTATACCTAACGGTACACACACAGCATTATACCTAACGGTACACACACACAGCATTATACCTAACGGTACACACACACAGCATTATACCTAACGGTACACACACACACACAGCATTATACCTAACGGTACACACACACAGCATTATACCTAACGGTACACACACACAGCATTATACCTAACGGTACACACACACACACACAGCATTATACCTAACGGTACACACACACAGCATTATACCTAACGGTACACACACACACAGCATTATACCTAACGGTACACACACACACACACACACAGCATTATACCTAACGGTACACACACACAGCATTATACCTAACGTACACACACACACACACACACACAGCATTATACCTAACGGTACACACACACACACACACACACACACACACACACACAGCATTATACCTAACGGTACACACACACACAGCATTATACCTAACGGTACACACACACACACACACAGCATTATACCTAACGGTACACACACACACACACACACACACACACACACACACACAGCATTATACCTAACGGTACACACACACAGCATTATACCTAACGGTACACACACACACACACACACACACACACACACACACAGCATTATACCTAACGGTACACACACACACACACACACACACACACACAGCATTATACCTAACGGTACACACACAGCATTATACCTAACGGTACACACACACAGCATTATACCTAACGGTACACACACACAGCATTATACCTAACGGTACACACACACAGCATTATACCTAATACACACACACAGCATTATACCTAACGGTACACACACACAGCATTATACCTAACGGTACACACACACAGAATTATACCTAACGGTACACACACACACACACACACACACAGCATTATACCTAACGTTACACACACACAGCATTATACCTAACGGTACACACACACACACACACACACAGCATTATACCTAACGGTACACACACACAGCATTATACCTAACGGTACACACACACACACACACACACACACACACACACACACACACACACACACACACACACACACACAGCATTATACCTAACGGTACACACACAGCATTATACCTAACGGTACACACACACAGCATTATACCTAACGGTACACACACACAGCATTATACCTAACGGTACACACACACAGCATTATACCTAAAGGTACACACACACACACACACACACACAGCATTATACCTAACGTTACACACACACAGCATTATACCTAACGGTACACACACACACACACACACACACACACACACACACAGCATTATACCTAACGGTACACACACACACAGCATTATACCTAACGGCACACACACACACACACACACACACACACACACACACACACACACACACACACACACACACACAGCATTATACCTAACGGTACACACACACAGCATTATACCTAACGGTACACACACACACAGCATTATACCTAACGGTACACACACACAGCATTATACCTAACGGTACACACACACACACACACACACACACACAGCATTATACCTAACGGTACACACACACACACACACACAGCATTATACCTAACGGTACACACACACACAGCATTATACCTAACGGTACACACACACACACACACACACACACACACACACACACACACACACACACACACACACAGCACCATACCTAACGGTACACACACACACACACACACACACACACACACAGCATTATACCTAACGGTACACACACACACACACACACAGCATTATACCTAACGGTACACACACACACACACACACACACACAGCATTATACCTAACGGTACACACACACACACACACACAGCATTATACCTAACGGTACACACACACACACACACACAGCATTATACCTAACGGTACACACACACACACACACACACACACACACACACACACACACACAGCATTATACCTAACGGTACACACACACACACACACACACACACACAGCACCATACCTAACGGTACACACACACACACACACACACACAGCATTATACCTAACGGTACACACACACACACACAGCATTATACCTAACGACACACACACACACACACACACACAGCATTATACCTAACGGTACACACACACACACACACACACACACAGCACCATACCTAACGGTACACACACACACACACACGTACACACACACAGCATTATACCTAACGGTACACACACACACACACACACACACACACACACACACACACAGCATTATACCTAACGGTACACACACACACACACACACACAGCACCATACCTAACGGTACACACACACACACACAGCACCATACCTAACGGTACACACACACAGCATTATACCTAACGGTACACACACACACACACACACACACACACACACACACACACACACAGCATTATACCTAACGGTACACACACACACACAGCACCATACCTAACGGTACACACACACACACACACACACACACAGCATTATACCTAACGGTACACACACACACACACACACACAGCACCATACCTAACGGTACACACACACACACACACACAGCACCATACCTAACGGTACACACACACACACACACACACACACACACACACAGCACCATACCTAACGGTACACACACACACACACACACAGCACCATACCTAACGGTACACACACACACACACACACACAGCACCATACCTAACGGTACACACACACACAGCACCATACCTAACTGTACACACACACACACACACACAGCACCATACCTAACGGTACACACACACACAGCACCATACCTAACGGTACACACACACACACAGCACCATACCTAACGGTACACACACACAGCATTATACCTAACGGTGTACACACACACACACACACACACACACACACACAGCACCATACCTAACGGTACACACACACAGCATTATACCTAACGGTACACACACACACACACACAGCACCATACCTAACGGTACACACACACAGCATTATACCTAACGGTACACACACACACACACACACACACAGCACCATACCTAACGGTACACACACACAGCACCATACCTAACGGTACACACACACAGCACCATACCTAACGGTACACACACACAGCACCATACCTACCGGTACACACACACAGCACCATACCTAACGGTACACACACACAGCACCATACCTAACGGTACACACACACAGCATTATACCTAACGGTACACACACACACACACACACACACACACACACACACACACACACACACAGCATTATACCTAACGGTACACACACACAGCACCATACCTAACGGTACACACACACAGCATTATACCTAACGGTACACACACACAGCATTATACCTAACGGTACACACACACAGCATTATACCTAACGGTACACACACACAGCATTATACCTAACGGTACACACACACAGCATTATACCTAACGGTACACACACACAGCATTATACCTAACGGTACACACACACAGCATTATACCTAACGGTACACACACACAGCATTATACCTAACGGTACACACACACACACACACACAGCATTATACCTAACGGTACACACACACACACACACACAGCATTATACCTAACGGTACACACACACAGCATTATACCTAACGGTACACACACACACACACACACAGCATTATACCTAACGGTACACACACACACACACACACAGCATTATACCTAACGGTACACACACACAGCATTATACCTAACGGTACACACACACAGCATTATACCTAACGGTACACACACACACACACACACAGCACCATACCTAACGGTACACACACACAGCATTATACCTAACGGTACACACACACACACACACACACACACACACACACACACACACACACACACACACACACACACACACACACACACACACAGCACCATACCTAACGGTACACACACACAGCATTATACCTAACGGTACACACACACACACACACACACACACACACACACACACACACACACACACACACACACACACACACACACAGCACCATACCTAACGGTACACACACACACAGCATTATACCTAACGGTACACACACACACACACACACACAGCACCATACCTGACGGTACACACACACAGCACCATACCTAACGGTACACACACACACAGCACCATACCTAACGGTACACACACACACAGCACCATACCTAACGGTACACACACACAGCATTATACCTAACGGTACACACACACAGCATTATACCTAACGGTACACACACACAGCATTATACCTAACGGTACACACACACACACACACACAGACAGCACCATACCTAACGGTACACACACACACACACACACACAGCACCATACCTAACGGTACACACACACAGCACCATACCTAACGGTACACACACACAGCTCATGTATTACTTTGATGTAACCTGGTAGGTTGTTTTATTACAACAACCTTGATGATCTCTCTCGTCCAATCAGAGCTGCCATACAACGACTACTTTGAGTACTTTGGTCCTGACTTCAAGCTCCACATCAGCCCGTCTAACATGACCAACCAGAACACCAATGATTACCTGGAGAAGATCAAGTAAGTTACAAAGATAGATGTGTGTGTGTGTGTGTGTGTGTGTGTATATACGGACAGGTACACACACTAACGTCTCTCTCCCTCCCCAGACAGAGGTTGTTTGAGAACCTGCGTATGCTGCCCCACGCTCCGGGGTCCAGATACAGGCCATCCCAGAAGACGCTCCACACCCGGACTCTGGAGATGAGGAGGACGAGGACCCTGACAAACGCATCTCCAGTAAGTTTTGTTTCAGTTTTGTCCATGATAGAGGATGGTATTGTTTCAGTCAGGGCCCATGCTAAGAGGATGGTATTGTTTCAGTCAGGGCCCATGCTAAGAGGATGGTATTGTTTCAGTCAGGGCCCATGATAGAGGATGGTATTGTTTCAGTCAGGGCCCATGATAGAGGATGGTATTGTTTCAGTCAGGGCCCATGCTAAGAGGATGGTATTGTTTCAGTCAGGGCCCATGCTAAGAGGATGGTATTGTTTCAGTCAGGGCCCATGATAGAGGATGGTATTGTTTCAGTCAGGGCCCATGCTAAGAGGATGGTTTTGTTTCAGTCAGGGCCCATGCTAAGAGGATGGTTTTGTTTGTCAGGGCCCATGCTAAGAGGATGGTTTTGTTTCAGTCAGGGCCCATGATAGAGGATGGTATTGTTTCAGTCAGGGCCCATGCTAAGAGGATGGTATTGTTTCAGTCAGGGCCCATGCTAAGAGGATGGTATTGTTTCAGTCAGGGCCCATGATAACAGGATGGTAATTGTTTCAGTCAGGGCCCATGCTAAGAGGATGGTATTGTTTCAGTCGGGGCCCATGATAAGAGGATGGTATTGTTTCAGTCGGGGCCCATGATAAGAGGATGGTATTGTTTCAGTCGGGGCCCATGCTAAGAGGATGGTTTTGTTTCAGTCAGGGCCCATGATAAGAGGATGGTTTTGTTTCAGTCAGGGCCCATGCTAAGAGGATGGTATTGTTTCAGTCAGGGCCCATGATAAGAGGATGGTTTTGTTTCAGTCAGGTAAGAGGATGGTATTGTTTCAGTCAGGGCCCATGATAAGAGGATGGTTTTGTTTCAGTCAGGGCCCATGATAAGAGGATGGTTTTGTTTCAGTCAGGGCCCATGATAAGAGGATGGTATTGTTTCAGTCAGGGCCCATGATAAGAGGATGGTATTGTTTCAGTCAGGGCCCATGATAAGAGGATGGTTTTGTTTCAGTCAGGGCCCATGATAAGAGGATGGTATTGTTTCAGTCAGGGCCCATGATAAGAGGATGGTATTGTTTCAGTCAGGGCCCATGATAAGAGGATGGTATTGTTTCAGTCAGGGCCCATGATAAGAGGATGGTTTTGTTTCAGTCAGGGCCCATGATAAGAGGATAGCCTGTGAAGAGGAGTTCTCTGACTCTGAGGATGAGGGACAGGGAGGAGGGGGAAGGAGGAACGCTGCCAACCATAAGAAGACCAAACGAGTCAAGACTGAGGAGGAGAAAGAGGAGACTGAAGAGAAGAAAGGTAAAGTAAACCTCACACACCTCCCGTGACTGGCCCAGGACACTGGGGGCGTAAGGCCTCTCGTGACTGGCCCAGGACACTGGGGGCGTAAGGCCTCTCGTGACTGGCCCAGGACACTGGGGGTGTAAGGCCTCCCGTGACTGGCCCAGGACACTGGGGGCGTAAGGCCTCTCGTGACTGGCCCAGGACACTGGGGGCGTAAGGCCTCTCGTGACTGGCCCAGGACACTGGGGGGCGTAAGGCCTCTCGTGACTGGCCCAGGACACTGGGGGCGTAAGGCCTCTCGTGACTGGCCCAGGACACTGGGGGGCGTAAGGCCTCTCGTGACTGGCCCAGGACACTGGGGGCGTAAGGCCTCTCGTGACTGGCCCAGGACACTGGGGGCGTAAGGCCTCTCGTGACTGGCCCAGGACACTGGGGGCGTAAGGCCTCTCGTGACTGGCCCAGGACACTGGGGGGGGGGGGGCGTAAGGCCTCCCGTGACTGGCCCAGGACACTGGGGGGCGTAAGGCCTCTCGTGACTGGCCCAGGACACTGGGGGGCGTAAGGCCTCTCGTGACTGGCCCAGGACACTGGGGGCGTAAGGCCTCTCGTGACTGGCCCAGGACACTGGGGGGCGTAAGGCCTCCGTGACTGGCCCAGGACACTGGGGGGCGTAAGGCCTCTCGTGACTGGCCCAGGACACTGGGGGGGGGTGGTGTGTGGCGTAAGGCCTCCCGTGACTGGCCCAGGACACTGGGGGGTGTGGCGTAAGGCCTCCCGTGACTGGCCCAGGACACTGGGGGGGGGTAAGGCCTCCCGTGACTGGCCCAGGACACTGGGGGGGGCGTAAGGCCTCCCGTGACTGGCCCAGGACACTGGGGGGGCGTAAGGCCTCCGTGACTGGCCCAGGACACTGGGGGGCGAAGGCCTCCGTGACTGGCCCAGGACACTGGGGGGGCGTAAGGCCTCCCGTGACTGGCCCAGGACACTGGGGGCGTAAGGCCTCCCGTGACTGGCCCAGGACACTGGGGGGCGTAAGGCCTCCCGTGACTGGCCCAGGACACTTGGGGGGGGCGTAAGGCCTCCCGTGACTGGCCCAGGACACTGGGGGCGTAAACGCCCGGTCAACATTCTCTTTGTTTTCCCCAGAAGTGAAAGACGAGGATAAAGACGCTGAAGAGAAGATGGACACAACAGGGTGAGTAGTGACCACATGAAATATAACATCTAGGAATATGTCTTTTGTGTCCAGTCTTGTGTGTCCGTGTCCAGTCTTGTGTGTCCGTGTCCAGTCTTGTGTCCATGTCCAGTGTCCGTGTCCAGTCTTGTGTCCATGTCCAGTCTTGTGTGTGTCCAGTCTTGTGTCCATGTCCAGTCTTGTGTCCATGTCCAGGTGTGTGTCCAGTCTTGTGTCCATGTCCAGGTGTGTGTCCAGTCTTGTGTCCATGTCCAGGTGTGTGTCCAGTCTTGTGTCCATGTCCAGGTGTGTGTCCAGTCTTGTGTGTCCGTGTCCAGTCTTGTGTCCATGTCCAGTGTCCATGTCCAGTCTTGTGTCCATGTCCAGTCTTGTGTGTGTCCAGTCTTGTGTCCGTGTCCAGTCTTGTGTGTGTCCAGTCTTGTGTCCATGTCCAGTCTTGTGTGTGTCCAGTCTTGTGTGTGTCCAGTCTTGTGTCCGTGTCCAGTCTTGTGTGTGTGTCCAGTCTTGTGTGTGTGTCCAGTCTTGGCCCATTTAACTAATGCTTCTTCATTTCACCACCAGGCCAAAAGAAGAAGCTAAGACATGTTGAAGCACCAGATATGAGTTTCCAGTTGTGTGTGTGTGTGTGTGTGTGTGTGTGTGTGTGTGTGTGTAAAATGATTCTCTTAATGCTGTGTTAGTATTTCCTCATACGCGGTAAAATCTTTTGGGCTTTTGTCAGTGTTGAAATGCAAGTTGTTTTCAAAATATTTTTTACTCGCATCTCTATCACATTCTTTTTTTTCTTCCCTGAACCACGTGAGAATCTGAAGCTGTAGTGGGGAGCCTGTAGTGGGGAGCCTGCTTTAGATTCTCAGGTGGTGTTGAGGGGAAAGGTGGATAACTAGTTGTACGAAAGGTTGCTGGATCGAATCCCCGAACCGACAAGGTAAAAATCTGTCATTCTGCCCCTGAGCAAGGCAGTTAACCCACTGTTCCCCGGGCATCGAGGACGTCGATTAAGACAGCCCCCCTCCCCGCACCTTTCTGATTCAGAGGGGTTGGGTTAAATGTGGAAGACAACTGACTAGGTATCTCCTCTTTCCCCTCAACATCACCTGAGAATCTGAAAAGAGGTTGGTCAGGATTCAATCCAAGGCACGTTTATAGTGCACTGTTCTCTTAAGTCTTTTTTTTAAAGGCAATTTACGCTGCAGCTGATACTGTGAATGTGATCTCTGCCACTCTAGGGGGGGAAAAAAATGTCTTTACAAAAACTTAATTGTCTGATGTGCTGCTTTTTAACACTCCTTGGATTGAATCCCAGGCTCCTTTAGTTCCTCCATCTTCACTTGACCCGAGGTAACATCAGTGAAAGCCAATCCCCACCCTGAGGTAACATCAGTGAAAGCCAATCCCCACCCTGAGGTAACATCAGTGAAAGCCAATCCCCACCCTGAGGTAACATCAGTGAAAGCCAATCCCCCTGAGGTAACATCAGTGAAAGCCAATCCCCCTGAGGTAACATCAGTGAAAGCCAATCCCCACCCTGAGGTAACATCAGTGAAAGCCAATCCCCACCCTGAGGTAACATCAGTGAAAGCCAATCCCCACCCTGAGGTAACATCAGTGAAAGCCAATCCCCCCTGAGGTAACATCAGTGAAAGCCAATCCCCCTGAGGTAACATCAGTGAAAGCCAATCCCCCCTGATAATTAATTTGTTTATTTTACCTTTATTTAACTAGGCAAGTCAGTTAAGAACAAATTCTTATTTTCAATGATG
The DNA here is from genome assembly GCF_018296145.1 of Oncorhynchus tshawytscha. NCBI lineage: Eukaryota > Metazoa > Chordata > Actinopteri > Salmoniformes > Salmonidae > Oncorhynchus > Oncorhynchus tshawytscha. The sequence goes on along the minus strand of NC_056441.1, from coordinate 7,415,063 downwards.
GCCTAGGAACAGTGGGTTAACTGCCTGTTCAGGGGCAGAACGACAGATTTGTACCTTGTCAGCTCGGGGATTTGAACTTGCAACCTTCCGGTTACTAGTCCAACGCTATAACCACTAGGCTACCACTTGCACCTGTCCTACCACTTGCACCTGTCCTACCACTATCACCTGTCCAGCTGGACTGATCCAAGAGTTGAAAAAGGAATCCCACTTTTCCACTGCAGACATTCCCCCTTTTTGAACAACAGTCACCAGACCCTATTCTACAGGAAGTTCTACAGGAAGTGCTACAGGAAGTGCTACAGGAAGTTCTACTGAATCATGGATCAACAAAACATTTTTACAGCTGCTATATGTAACTTTTTGGGTGACCTGACCCAATTGAAGTGTGTGTGTGTGTTATAGATCTGCCATTTTTAATTGAAAGGAAGTATATCTGTTCGGTCTTATTTCTATGCTTCCTTTAGTTTTATTTTGAAGCACTTTGTTTTTATAAATCAGCTTCAAACAGCTGACAATACAATTTGTTTATTTATTATGGAAAAGATGGTAAAATATACGTGTTTTCAGTTTGACAAATTATTTGAATTTTAACAACCAGGAAATGTCAGAGCGATTTCTGCGTAGTGCAGCCTTTTTTAAGCACACTTTCCTAATATTGAGTTTCACCCACTGTCCTTTCACCCCCAGAACAGCCTCAATTAATCAAGGCGTGGACTCGACAAGGTGTTGAAAGCGTTCCACAGGGATGCTGTCCCATGTCGACTCCCAATGCTTCCCACAGTTGTGTCAAGTTGGCTGGATGTCCTTTGGGTGGTGGATGTTTCTTGATACACACGGGAAACTGTTGAGCGTGAAAAACAGCGCTGCAGTTCTTGACTCAAACCGGTGCACCTGTCACCTACTACCGTACCCTGTTCAAAGGCACTTGGATTGTGTATGCGCAACATAAAAGATTAGTCTCGGCTTAAAAATCCTTCTTTAACCTGTCTCTTCCCCTTCATCTATGTGGATTTAACAAGTGACATCTAATTTAATTTAACCAGGCAAGTAAGAACAAATTCTTATTTACAATGACTGCGAAACCCCGATGACGCTGGGCCAATTGTGTGCCGCCCGATCGCAGCTGAATCCGATACAGCCGGGAATCGAACCGGGGACTGTAGTGGTGCCTCTTTCACTGAAATGCAGTGCCTAGTGCCATTCGGGAGCCCAAATAAGGGATATCTGTCAGCCAATTTCACGTTTTATATATTATACATTCTGCTTTACTCTGTTCCCTGGGTTGGTGTCTCTCGGATGACTGTACGCTCCACACTCCTTCCTTTTACCTCGTTTTATATTTCTAAAAGGAAATGTTTTTGTTTTTAGGTCATCGGGTATGTTGAACGTTCAAGGGTGAGGTTTCCCCTCAGTGCGTAGGGGCAACTTCACCCTACACCGTTGGGAACCATGTTGTAAACCCTTGGTGTTTTCTACTGTAATAAGTGAGAATATGTGTGTAACTTGTTTTTATAAATGGAAAAAAAAAATTGATTTCATGCTTGGTTGTTTTTTCTTAAGGTCTCTTTTTTTTTTATATAAGAACTTATAAAAGGCAATCATTTGGTTGTCTGTAGAAATTTGATTACCAGATTATGGTTATCCAAGTCTAGTGGGGGGGAAATGACTTCTCACTTGTTAGTTTACTACAGCGCATATCTTCATTTACTGTCAATTTCACACTAGCTTGGTTTCCATCCAATTGGTGACCAGATTCTCATGCAAATATTCTGAAACCCGACATGCGTACTTTACCCATAAGTCAGTGTGACGTCAGTTTACAACTTTCAGAGGTTAAAATGCCCATGTACTGAATAAAAATAAATGGGTTTCCGTCTAACTACGGATGGTTTTGTTGTGCATCTGCCCACATTCTCTCTAAACAGGCTACCCTACTGTTGAAGTCTGCAGTTTACATGCACCTAAACAGGCTACCCTACTGTTGAAGTCTGCAGTTTACATGCACCTAAACAGGCTACCCTACTGTTGAAGTCTGCAGTTTACATGCACCTAAACAGGCTACCCTACTGTTGAAGTCTGAAGTTTACATACACCTAAACAGGCTACCCTACTGTTGAAGTTTGAAGTTTACATGCACCTAAACAGGCTACCCTACTGTTGAAGTTGGAAGTTTACATACACCTAAACAGGCTACCCTACTGTTGAAGTTGGGAAGTTTACATACACCTTAGCTAAATACATTCAAATGCAGTTTCACAATCCCTGACATTTAATCCTAGTAAAAAATTCCGTTTTAGGTCAGTTAGGATCACCACTTTATTTTAAGAATGTGAAATGTTAGAATGATTTATTTCAGCACATTCCAAGGGGGTCAGAAGTTTACATACACTCAATTAGTATTTGGTAGCATTGTCTTTAAATTGTTTAATGTGGGTCAAACGTTTCGGGTAGCCTTCCACAAGCTTCCCACAATAAATTGGGTGAATTTTGTCCCATTCCTCCCGACAGAGCTGGTGTAACTTGAGTCAGGTTTGTAGGCCTCCTTGCTCGCACGTGCTTTTTCAGTTCTGCCCACACATTTTCTATAGGATTGAGATCAGGGCTTTGTGATGGCCACTCCAATACCTTGACTTTGTTGTCCTTAAGACATTTTGCCACAACTTTGGAAGTATGCTTGGGGTCATTGTCCATTTGCGAACAAGCTTTAACTTCCTGTCTGATGTCCTGGAAAAGTAAAAAAGCATAGTCTGGCTTTTTTAAGGCGGTTTTGGAGCAGTGGCTGCTTCCTTGCTGAGTGGCCTTTCAGGTTATGTGGATATAGATACTTGTGTACCTGTTTCCTCCAGCATCTTCACAAGGTCATTTTCTGCTGTTCTGGGATTGATTTGCACCAAGTACTTTCATCTCTAGGAGACAGAACGCGTCTCCTTCCTGATCAGTACGACGGCTACGTGGTCCCACGGTGTTTATACTTGTGTACTATTGTTTGTACAGATGAATGTGGTACCTTCAGGCATTTGGAAATTGCTCCCAAGGATGAATCAGACATATGGTCTACAATTTTTTCCCCTGAGGTCTTTGCATGAAATCAACCAAGAGGCACTGAGTTTGAAATATCAATTAGCCTATCAGAAGCCTCTAAAGCCATGACATCATTTTCTGGAATTTTCCAAGCTGTTTAAAAGGCACAGTAAACTTCTGACCCATTGGAATGAATCTGTACGTGGGAAATGACTTGTGCCGTGCAAAGTGGAGTTGCCAAAACTAGTTTGTTCACAAGAAATGCGTGGAGTGGTTGATTAAATGAGTTTTAATGGCTCCATCCTAAGTAATGGACAAGAGCTGAGATTATTTGTCAAACAGCATCGATAATGTCATCAGAACAAGACCCTCTATTTGTTGGAAAGGCGAATCAGTCTCACCGCTGCCCTGTCAAGTTCATAGGCTTCATATTAAGCACACGCCGGAAAAGTGCAGTTAAGTGGGAGGACCACATGTTAACTTTAACCAATATTCGCCCCATGAAGATATTTCTCACAATTCTTCAAACGGATCCAACATGTTTATCGCCATTTTCCGGTTTGGATAGTACCCTTTCTATGTACACAGACAAACCCTGCAATAAAACTAATCAATTTAGCTCAATCCATTTGTTTAATCAGTTTAGTTATGGTGGTGAGGGTAAAACCAAGGGTACATTTTTTTATAAATTTTTGCTTTCTATACTGTCAGCAGTGGCAATCCATTACATTTCAGACAATTTATGATGACCAGCCAAAATAATTCTCAAAGGCCTAAAGTCCCCCCATCACTAGGGGTGCATCTCAATGGTCTTCAGTGGCTTCTCTCCTTCACAGATTTAAAAACCACGGAACAAGTAACAAACAATTCCTGGTAGTCATCCACCACTATTATTGCAGTCCCCTATCCTGCGTCCTCAGATCAGGAGAGGAGGCAACTACAGAGTATTGAGATGCACCCCTGGTGTCCTGTTGTTTCCTGTCTGGTGTTATCAGCTAAAAAAAAACAAAAAAATACAAGAGTATCGCTGCTGGTCTTCTGTTTACGCCTCCAGCTCGAAGTCAAAGTACTGAGGGTCAAAGTGATGGATCCTCGTATAGCCGTCCTCTCCCCCACTGGAATAGCTGAAGACGAGAGGCAAAAGACAGGTTTGTTTTCCAGAGACACTGGTCAGAGTTGGACAGCTGGTTATAGTGTTGACATTACACGATTGAGTTCCAAAATGGAACCCAAAACTGTTACTCGCATACAACGAGAGCTGAGAATGATCACCAATTAAATATAGATTTGTCTCATCACAAGGCAACTAATTTCCATCACAAATGCTTGCTTATTAGCAAGTACCGCTTCCCCTGTTTCAGCTCCAACCCAGAACCTCTGCCCTGGAAACACGACCGTCTTTCCACGAAGCGTCTTACCGGTCGCGTCACCAAAAAGCTAGCTATTCAGCAGCGCCAGTGGGGGCTCTTAGGTTGAGGACTGTGTGCTACATTTGGAAGGATAATCAAGTTCTATTCTTTAGTGCCTTTTGGACCTCACCTCTTGCCGTCTGGGTGGAACGCCACACAGTTGATGGGTCCGAAGTGACCCTTGACCCTGCCAAACTCCTCTTCGTAAGCTGCGTGGAAGAACCTGGCCTCGAACTTGCCGATCCTGGTGGAGGTGGTGGTGACCTCCATGGCCTCTTGACCTCCTCCCATCACCACCTACAGCACACACACAGGGGTTAAAGGTCAGCTCTGGGATAAAGAGGTGCTGCAGAAATGTTCTCTGACATAAGTGGTTGTCTGGAGTGTCTTACGTGGTCCATGATGGGGGAGATGGCGGCAGAGTTGACAGGTCTCTCTGTCTTGAAGGACTTGATGTGATCTAGAGTTGTAGAGTCAAACAGCTGTGGGGTAGACAGACAAGTCAGTCAGACAGTACTTATACAGGCAGTCAGCTGTTGAACTCAACTAGTTAAGAAGCCCCAGTCCATCACTCTTCCTCTCGTCTTTAAACCTCCACCTCTCATCCATCAACATCTCTCCATTGGGCGGTCATCCCTGGATACCTTAGAGGAGCAGTCTTTAGATGCTGTGATGACCATGGTCAGATCAACGGAGGTCTGGATGTCGTTGATCTGTTTGTTGTGTTCTTTCACCTTCTTCAGCACCTCTCCAGACTGCAACACACGTCAGAGACAATACTGTCAGTATAATGATGTCCTGCATGTACTAGATTATCCACTTCTCTCTCTCCTCTGTCTTCAATAACTGTCAAAAATCATGCGCCGAATACAATGTGTAGACTTTACCGTGAAATGCTTTACTTACAAGCCCTTAAACAACATTTCAAGAAGAGTTAACAATAACAAGGCTCTATACAGTGGGTACCGGTACCGAGTCAAAACAAAATGAAGGGGGGTCCAACGTAAATAATGTGGTGGCCATCTGATTAATTCTTCAGCAGTCTTACGGCTTGGGGGTAGAAGCTGTTAAAGAGCCCTTTGGTCCCGCTTGCCGTGCGGTAGCAGAGAAAGGAGTCTGACTTGACTGACTGGAGTCTGACAATTTTTGGGGCTTTCCTCTGACACCGCCTAGTAGATAAATCCTGGATGGCAGGAAGCTTGGCCCCACACACCACCCTCTGTAGGGCCTTACGGTCAGATGCAGAGCAGTTACCATACCAGGCGGTGATGCAACCGGTCAGGATGCTCTCTATGGTGCAGCTGTAGAACTTTGAGGATCTGGGGACCCATGACAAATCTTTTCAGTCTCCTGAGGGGGAAAGGGTGTTGTCGCGCCCTCTTCAAAACTGTCTTGGTAGGTTTGGACCATGATAGTTCGTTGGTGATGTGGATAACAAAGAACTTGAAACTACGTAACTCTCGACCCACTCCACTAAAGACCTGTCGATGTTAATCGCAGGTCGAACATGCCCCATTTTCCTATAGTCCATGATCATCTCCTTTGTCTTGCTCAAATTGAGGGAGAGGTCGTTATCCTGGCACCACACTGCCAGTTCTCTGACCTCCCTATAGGCTGTCTCATCGTTTTCGGTGACCAGGCCTACCACTGTTGTCGTTGGCAAACTTAAATGATGGTGTTGGAGTCGTGTTTGGCCACGCCGTCGTGGGCGAACAGGGAGTACAGGAGGGGACTAAGCACGCACCCCTGAGGGGCCCCCGTTGTGAGGATCAGCGCAGGAGACTTGTTGTTACCTACCTTTACCACCTGGGGCGGCCCATCAGGAAGTCCAGGATCCAGTTGCAAAGTGAGTTATTAGTCCCAGGGTCCTTAGCTTAGTGATGCGCTTTGAGGGTACTATGGTGTTGAACGCTGAGCTGTAGTCAATGAACAGCATTCTCACATAGGTGTTTCTTTTGTCCAGGTGGGAAAGAGAGGTATGGAGTGCGATTGCGACATCTCTGGATTTGTATGCGAATTGGAGTGGGTCAGGGTATCCGGGAGGATGCTGTTAATGTGAGCCATGACTAGCCTTTCATGGCTACCGAAGTGAGTAATTTAGGCAGATTACTTTCGACTATGGTTGTCTGCTTGAAAGGTATTACAGACTCGGTCAGGGAGAAGTTTAAAATGTCAGTCTGCGCATGCTCTGAGTACACGTCCTGGTAATCCGTCTGGCCCTGCGGCTTTGTGAATGTTGACCTGTTTAAAGGTCTTGCTCAATTTGGCTACCGAGAGCGATATCACACAATCATCCAGAACAGCTGGTGCGCTCATGCATGCTTCAGTGTTGTGTGTTAATGTGTCAGTGTGTGCACCTTGGCGCTGAACTGGTTGATCTCCCCGTTCTCATGACCAGCAATAACAAACTCTCCCAGAGGCCCCCACACAGCACTGGTGATCTTAGACTCAGCGCAGGGAACCGTCAGGTATGGCTGGTTGTCCTCTACAGAGAGAGCGAGAGACGGGGACAGAGAGAGACATGGACAGAGCGAGAGAGAGACAGACAGTGGGAAAGATAGGAAGAAACATCCTCAGACAACTGAGAAACCAGATATATACATTCAGATCTAAAGGACACCACAGAAAGCCTATTAGAAGGCTATCACAATGTTACGTTCACCTTTATCCGCAAACAGCGGATTTCTATCCTGTTTTAATACTAATCTGAAGTGTACACTACTTACCGATCTGCTGGGGGTCGCGTAGGTCGAAGTAGTTGAGGAAACACTGGTAGCCCATCTGCTTGTCTGTAGAGAACATGATGATGTTGCCACTGAAGTCAAAGCCACAGGTCCTCACGGCCGAGCTGGTGTTCAACATGGCTAGTTGTTTACCTGAGAGAGAGAGAGAGAGAGAGAGAGGAGGGGTCAGATCACACACACACACAGTTGCATCACAAACCAGGAAGTTGATCAACAAACCTCAGTCTCATACAGCCATGCGCTAACACACATACAGGTATCATATCCAAGCACCAAAAGGAGTTCTCTTTTGTTTTCTCTCAAACACACACACACACACACCTACGTACCAGTCTCACAGTCCCATAGTCTGCAGCTGTTGTCTGCCGATCCCGTCAGCACGTTCTTGGTGTCCCCTGAGAGCATAGTTAAGGACAACCAACAATCCTATTGCCTAACCCTTTGTAAATTCATGTTGCCCATAACAAGGAACCGAAACAAAAATCCCAACACCCAATGGGGCTCGCGCAGCAGTTCTAGAGGTGTCACTACAGACCCGGGTTCAATTCCAGGCCGTATCACAACTGGCCTTGATTGGAAGTCTCATAGGGTGGCGCACAATTGGCCCAGCGTCGTCCCGGTTTAGCCGGTGTAGGCCATCATTGTAAAAATGAAATAATTTTTTTTAACTGACTTGCCTAGTTAAATAAAGGTTAAATAACTAAATAAAATAACCCTTCTAGAAACATCATATACACCCAAATCAAAACCCCCAACACTCAATGACCCTTCTAGAAACATCATATACACCCGAATCAAAACCCCCAACACTCAATGACCCTTCTAGAAACATCCCACGTAACATCACCCAGACCTTTATTTAAAGCGTTTTCATCAAACTGTCCTTTTCCTTTGATGGTCCAGCACCATCCCCAGACAAACGTTTTTATTTTTGTTGCTGTAAAATTCTCATTTTTGGAAAGGGCTTCAAATAAAGTTTAAAATCTTGGTCGTTTGACACGATGGCCATTATAAATGGTAACTGTTAGAGGTCCTGAGTAAAAGGATACAGTCACAGTCCACACACCACAAAGCTCCAGTGTGTCCATTGTAAGTTCCAAGCCTCTCCCCGTTCACAGAGTACCACACGTTCGCTACCTGTGAATAAAGCGCGCACACACAATGTGAATTGTTCAACTTACTGGTAGACGAGTGATATATTTTCTACATACATGGCATTCTTCTGTGTTGTGTATCATTTCTTATTTACCGTGTCTTTGGCCACAGAGAATATCAAGTCTCCCTCTCGGTTGTATTTGATCTGTGTGATAGACCTCTCATGGCCCTGTAGCAAGATGGGTTTCTGCAGGGCACAAGAATAAGACATGTTAGTTAAACTGCACAGACAGTTTAATATTGCCAGCTTTTTTACTAGTACTAGCAGCTTGCTAACTAAACCAGTATTTAAAGAGACGAGACCGAAAAGACTAAGATAGATGTTTATAGCTGGCTAGCTAGCTAGTATCTAAATCTTCTAAACTATTGAGAATGGGAGTAACTTGCTACCTAGCTATGTGCTAACGGGTGGCTCATTGACTGTATGGAGAAGCAATCAAACATATGGGACAACCAAATAATAACTTATTAGCATTACGCTTAACATCGACAATGTTGGGGATGACCAGCGTCATAAAATGATCAACCAAAAAGGCGCCACATGTTCGATGTACTTGCCAGTTTGTATTATACTATTAGCTAGCTAGACTGACAACGCATCATCCTTTTCATGCTAACGAGTTAGCCACCATCGAGCTATCTGGTTAGCATAAGCCGCCGACATTCTAGACAATTTCACTTAAGTTCAGCACATATTGGCTAATCACATTTAAGCAGTTCTAATATGATATACTCACCATAGCCGAAGCTTTACACTGGTCGCTTTATCCGTTGTAATCGTTATATGTGCCACCACAAAAACGAGAAAGGATGAAGACTCGTGTTGTTCGGCACCCGGGCGAAGGCGGAAAAGGAGCGATAGTACTTCCGTGTCAAGCAGTGACCCCTGAACATTCGAAATGGCGCATTTTGCTCAGGCTAAAAGTGCCCCCCCTGGGGGTCCAGTTTAGATATTCACTGAGATAAACTATTAAGGATGTAAAGAAAAGCTCACAGGTACTTTAAGAAGTTGTACAGCGGTAGACTGCAGTGAATTGTACATTGTTGTAAAGTTAAAAGGTATTGGCTCAGTGGTTTTCGGCACTGCATCTCGGTGTCACTACTGATCCTGGTTCGAGTCCAGACTTTATCACAACCAGCTGTGATTGGGAGTCCCATAGGACGGCGCACAATTGGCCCAGCGTCTTCTGAGCTAAGTCGTCATTATAAGTAATAATTTGTTCTTAAGGTAAAAAACAAACAATTAAAATGGTCAACGTCTCAAAAGTACTTGCAAAGAAATAAAGACCAATGACCAAATCACAACATGTACATATTTTAATTAGCAAGACATTAAGTATACAGGGTAAGAAAAATACATGGAAAATAAAATGGGGGAAAAACCCAAAATAAGAGAAACCATCTTGGGTTCTTAATCAACATGGATGAATCTCTAAAACACAATATGAAGCTCAAGAAAGTTAGTCTTTATTTATTTTTTAATGTAATAAAGAAAAGTATTGCATTCCTCAAACGGCAGCCCCCAGAGCCAGACCAACACTACAAACTAAAACGTGGAAGACATGTGATGCTAACAAGGATAGACTCTACAGAAATTATTCATGTACTTTCATTGCAATAAAGCTATCATTCTTTCAACATAACTGATGGTGAAAATAAACTCAGGACAGAAAACGGAATGTCCCCCCCCCCCCACTCAGAGAGTATGGGGAACACACTGACCGCACCACAGCATATACACGTTGTGTCAACATAACACTACACAGTACAGAGAAAATAAGCAAGTTGTTTTGTGACACGGTTTATATAGAAGGAAGAATTTGCAATTAACCACTGAGGTTCAGGTTCAACATGTAGCACAAAGAGTCTCACAAACAGGAACACCTTTTGCAACAAAAAAATGTGAGTTTCTATTGGGAGAAATTCAGGTTGGTCCCTCCCCGTTAGATTCTGTTGGCTAACATTTGGTTCCTAGTGAACACACCCCAGGCCAGTGCACGCCAAAGGGAGTTGGATAATACATTCTCAGTTAAGTGCTTCTCAAATCAAACTGACACAGAACTAGATAACAATGCCAAGAGGTTGCATAGAAATCTGTTTAAATGTATTCTACGTCACCTGATTGAACCAAAACTATCCAAGGTGAGTTACAATCTTGTTAAAGATTTGTATTCTCAGAAAGACACACGGAATAGAGCATGTATCACTGGTAGCCACCTGTGTCGGTACGTTTCATTATCCGTTTCAGTGGAATCTATACATCTTAAACCATAAACGATCATGTTCGCAAAGACAGCCAGCATGAAAACGTTAAAACATTTTTACATTGGAACCAATGTTGTTGAATGAAATTGAAAAGCACGTAATACGAGTGTGGAATGGATACTTGCATATTGTGGGAATGAGGAGGAAGGTCAAATTGGTCAATGAATGTTTAAAATGAAAATTTTAAAAATAAAAATATTTATATATATATATATATAGCGGTGTTTTGACTCTTCCTTAGATATATATTTTTAACAGTTGTATATCAAACAAATACAGTGTACAAACTCTGCTGTGCAGTCTTTGCAACATAAAGGAGGTCCAAAGTACAGTATGATATAAAGCAGAGTCGGGATTCAATTCCAAATTCAAATTCCACATTTTCCGAATTGAAAACTATTGAGGATAATTGAACGGAATTAAAACCCAACACTGATATAAAGAAGCAACCCAAAACCAAACGAAAGAACAAGGCGATTTTGTCTAATCTCCAGGTGTATTCATTAGTACAAACCGTAACAAAACATTTTGCAAGCGGAAAACATTTAGCAATGAAAACAATTTTCTTGTTGGACAAATTCAGCTCAGGTCCCTCCTCATTTCACCCCCCCAATTGCTTCCGGTTGGTTCCTCGTGAATAAAACCATGGTCTAAGAGCATGTGTGGATCCAACGATACTGCAAGATTCATAAAGAATATCTACACCATCCCTTTAAGTGTTTTGATGCTCTGGACCTAAACAAGGACGTCTAAAATGGAATGAAAGTGACCCTTTTGCAAGATTATCCCCAACCTAGATATATACACTCTGCTCTCTGTACCGAAGGAAAGGTCAGGTGATTCCTACATGCGCTGATGAGTTAGCCATGCTTTCAGTGTGTTCCAACTTAAAAAAAATATATATATAATAAAAAAGACAAATCCTAGAATTCAAGTTTAACTGTGGCCGTACATTTGCAGATTCACTATATCTTAACCTCTTTATGACTGACAGACACACGGACGCGCGCGCACACACACACGAAAAAGAGGGACTGATGGAGACAAGCACACACACACAAAATACCCTCCTGTCCCAACATCTTTACTGCAGATTTACCTTCCTAAGTAGCCAGTGTCCCAAATACCACCCTATTCCAACAGAGCTCTGGTGAAAAGTAGTGCACTATATAGGGAATAGGGTTCCATAGGGCTCTGGTCTAAAGTAGTGCACTATATAGGGAATAGGGTTCTATAGGGCTCTGGTCTAAAGTAGTGCACTATATAGGGAGTAGGGTTCCGGTCTAAAGTAGTGCACTATATAGGGAATTGGGTGCCATGTGGGATGAAGCCTCTTTTTTTAGCTTGCTTTGCCTCGCATAAAAGCTGTGATTTCCATGAACATTTGTGTACTAGAGTTCTCAAAAGGACATTTTTAAAAAAGACCAAAAAAACAAAACACGCAGGATGAAGAACCTCCAATAATCGTCCCTGACTGACACCACCATCATCATCATCATCACCTTCAACTCTCCAGGAGCCACCAGAGTAGGTAGAAGCTGCTAACTCACCACAGATCCAGGGTCAGATGTTCTTGCACCGCCCTATTGGTTTTAAGTTGGACGTAAGGGAATCTGATCCTAGATCTGTGGTTAGGATACAACTTTATCTAACTCTGGGGGAAATCATACAGACCCACACTCTTAACTCCCACATAAATAGTGGCTTGGCTTGCAGGCTGGTAGTTGGTAATCGGTTGGTGAAGGGGAGACTGAGCGGTGTTGCCCAGGAAAGAGGTCTCATTCCTGGGCAGTGAGGGTGGCTGCACAGGCCTGGTTCTCAGTGTCCAACTCTGGGCCGCAGTGGCAGCCGTGGGAGCAGGGTATTGGGGAGCTAGGGGTGGTGGTGGTGTCGGGGTCTGGGCTAGGCTCCTGGGAGTCTGTGGGCGGTAGGGAAGGGGATTCAGCCCCTGGGCTGTTGTCCCCGGGGCCCTGAACCTTCTTGCTGAGTTCGTTGCGTTCGTTCTGCAGCGCCCGGCAAAGCTTTTCCAACTTCCCTACCTTTCCTTGGAGGCTGTCGAACTCACGGTCCTGCAGAGTTTTCTACAGAAAACAGATACACAAACTTACACTTACACTAATTGATGTCACTTGTTATATCCACTTCAAAATCAGTGTAGATGAAGGGGAGGAGACTGGTTAAAAATGATTTTTCAACCTTGAGACATGGATTGTGTATATGTGCCATTCAGAGGGTGAATGGACAAAAAATATATATTTAAGTGCTGGGTTATGGTAGTAGGTGCCAGGCGCACCGGTTTGTGTCAAGAACTACAACGCTGCTGGGATTTTGGCACTCAACAGTTTCCTGTGTGTATCATGAATGTTCCTAATGTTTCATACACTTGAGTGTATATCTTGTACTTTTCCCAACAAAACACAAAATACAGACACACCAATAGAAAAGGCCCCATTCAGTGAGTAAAACCCAGCCTACCTCCTCAGCCATGTTCAGCAGGGCCTTGTTGCTGCTCTCCCACCTGGAACGATACATGGTCGTCTCCTTCTCCAGCTTCTTGATCTTCTTCGTCATCTACGGACACACACACACAGGGTCACACACACACACACACAGGGTCACACACACACACACAGGGTCACACACCACAGGGTCACACACACACACACACACACACACCACAGGGTCACACACACACACAGGGTCACACACACACACACACACAGGGTCACACGGTCACACACACCACACGGTCACACACACACACACACACGGTCACACACACACACACACACACACACAGGGTCACACGACCACAGGGTCACACGACCACAGGGTCACAGGACTACAACCAAGACAGACTATCTTCTGAGATCTCTGCTGATGTGTGACAGACACTCACCTTCTCCATCTCTTGTTTGAAAGTGGTGAACACCTCATTGCTCTTGGACAGAGTAGTCTGGAACTCCTCAAACTTCTCTGTGTATAAGGACAGCTGGATGGGCAGACGGGAAAGGATGGAGGGAAACAGGGAAAGAGAGGAAGGTCAGTTCTAACACATTAACTTCCCAGCGGGTTGTTTACCAGAGATGGGACAGAGTGGATGCATCTGAGATCTTTCTTAAATAGATACCTGTTGTTTGAGATGGACTTCCTGCTGCTTCATCAGCTCACACATCCTCTGAGACTCGACCGCTTCCTTCAACAGCTGGAGAGAAGAGGAGACTAACATGAAATCAACCCTAACACATCCTCTGAGACTCTACCGCTTCTTTCAAGAGCCGGAGAGACATCAGAAGACCAAAATAAAGAGTTGTGGGTTTGATTTAAGCAATAAGGCACGAGGGGGCGTTGCGTCATGGCTAAGAAAAGCCATTAGCTGTGGTATATTGGCCAGATACCACAAACCCCCAAGGTGCCTTATTGCTATTATAAACTGGTTACCAAAGGTAATTAGAGCAGTACAAGTAAATGTTGTCATATTCGTGGTATACTTTCAGCCAATCAGCATTCAGGGCTCGAACCACCCAGTTTCTAATTCCACATTATATAGTCATTGAGTTGAACACGTTGACTTGAGTGTTCACCAAACAACCATATTCAATTGTTACTCACAAAGTCCTTCTCTCTGTGATGGCGGTCCTCAGACTCCAGGAGCAGCTCCTGAGCCTGTTGTAGCTTCGCATCCACCAACTGTTGCTGCAGGTCCTTATGCTTGAACACCTTGTCAATGTGCTGAGAGAGGACAGGGTGTTATAATACTCACATGACCAGAACATCGTTAGACCTTTTCTGCAGTTGGACCTTATGTGCTTTAGTTATGCAAGTAAATGTCCTTCCTGGCAGAGCTGCAGCACTCCTGTCTGCTCCCCACTCCAAACCACTCTCTCCCACCACCACTCCAAACCACTCTCTCCCACCACACCACTCCACACCACTCTCTCCCACCACCAGTCCAAACCACTCTCTCCCACCACCAGTCCAAACCACTCCAAACCACTCTCTCCCACCACCACTCCAAACCACTCTCTCCCACCACCAGTCCAAACCACTCTCTCCCACCACCAGTCCAAACCACTCTCTCCCACCACCAGTCCAAACCACTCTCTCCCACCACCAGTCCAAACCACTCTCTCCCACCACCAGTCCAAACCACTCTCTCCCACCACCAGTCCAAACCACTCTCTCCCACCACCAGTCCAAACCACTCTCTCCCACCACCAGTCCAAACCACTCCAAACCACTCCCACCACCAGTCCAAACCACTCTCTCCCACCACCAGTCCAAACCACTCCCACCACCACTCCAAACCACTCTCTCCCACCACCACTCCAAACCACTCTCTCCCACCACCACTCCAAACCACTCTCTCCCCACCACTCCAAACCACTCTCTCCCCACCACTCCAAACCACTCTCTCCCCACCACTCCAAACCACTCTCTCCCACCACCACTCCAAACCACTCTCTCCCACCACCACTCCAAACCACTCTCTCCCACCACCACTCCAAACCACTCTCCCCACCACCACTCCAAACCACTCTCTCCCACCACCACTCCAAACCACTCTCTCCCACCACCACTCCAAACCACTCTCTCCCACCACCACTCCAAACCACTCTCTCCCACCACCAGTCCAAACCACTCTCTCCCACCACCAGTCCAAACCACTCTCTCCCACCACCAGTCCAAACCACTCTCTCCCACCACCAGTCCAAACCACTCTCTCCCACCACCAGTCCAAACCACTCTCTCCCACCACCAGTCCAAACCACTCTCTCCCACCACCAGTCCAAACCACTCCAAACCACTCTCCCCACCAGTCCAAAACTCCAAACCACTCTCTCCCACCACCACTCCAAACCACTCCAACCACTCTCTCCCACCACCAGTCCAAACCACTCCAAACCACTCTCTCCCACCACCAGTCCAAACCACTCTCTCCCACCACCAGTCCAAACCACTCTCTCCACCACCAGTCCAAACCACTCTCTCCACCACCAGTCCAAACCACTCTCTCCACCACCAGTCCAAACCACTCTCTCCCACCACCACTCCAAACCACTCTCTCCACCACCAGTCCAAACCACTCTCTCCCACCACCACTCCAAACCACTCTCTCCCACCACCAGTCCAAACCACTCTCTCCACCACCAGTCCAAACCACTCTCTCCCACCACCAGTCCAAACCACTCTCTCCCACCACCAGTCCAAACCACTCTCCCACCACCAGTCCAAACCACTCCAAACCACTCTCTCCCACCACCAGTCCAAACCACTCCAAACCACTCTCTCCCACC
Source organism: Oncorhynchus tshawytscha (assembly GCF_018296145.1). Lineage (NCBI taxonomy): Eukaryota > Metazoa > Chordata > Actinopteri > Salmoniformes > Salmonidae > Oncorhynchus > Oncorhynchus tshawytscha. Next base: position 7,399,169 of record NC_056441.1, on the reverse strand, counting down.
ACCAGTCCAAACCACTCCAAACCACTCTCTCCCACCACCACTCCAAACCACTCTCTCCCACCACCACTCCAAACCACTCTCTCCCACCACCACTCCAAACCACTCTCTCCCACCACCACTCCAAACCACTCTCTCCCCACCACTCCAAACCACTCTCCCCACCACTCCAAACCACTCCAAACCACTCCAAACCACTCTCTCCCCACCACTCCAAACCACTCTCTCCCCACCACTCCAAACCACTCTCTCCCCACCACTCCAAACCACTCTCTCCCCACCACTCCAAACCACTCTCTCCCCACCACTCCAAACCACTCTCTCCCCACCACTCCAAACCACTCTCTCCCCCCACTCCAAACCACTCTCTCCCCACCTCCAAACCACTCTCTCCCCACCACTCCAAACCACTCTCTCCCCCCACTCCAAACCACTCTCTCCCCACCACTCCAAACCACTCTCTCCCCACCTCCAAACCACTCTCTCCCCACCACTCCAAACCACTCTCTCCCCACCACTCCAAACCACTCTCTCCCCACCACTCCAAACCACTCTCTCCCCACCACTCCAAACCACTCTCTCCCCACCACTCCAAACCACTCTCTCCCCACCACTCCAAACCACTCTCTCCCCACCACTCCAAACCACTCTCTCCCCACCACTCCAAACCACTCTCTCCCCACCACTCCAAACCACTCTCCCCACCACTCCAAACCACTCTCTCCCCACCACTCCAAACCACTCTCTCCCCACCACTCCAAACCACTCTTCCCCACCACTCCAAACCATCCCCACCACTCCAAACCAGTTTCCCCACCACTCCAAACCACTCTCCCCACCACTCCAAACCACTCTCTCCCCACCAGCTCCAAAGTTCTCCCCACCACTCCAAACCACTCTCTCCCCACTCCAAACCACTCTCTCCCCACTCCAAACCACTCTCTCCCCACTCCAAACCACTCTCCCACCATTCTCCCCACTCCAAAACACACCTCCTCTCGTAGTTCGTACTGTTGGATGAGTTTCTTGAGCTTCTCTGCCAGCTCAGAGTTCTCCAGCCTCAGACTGGCATTCCTCTCATTATGCTGCTCCATCTGGGCCTGGATGTCATTCAGAGTCACCTGGGAACACACACACACACACACACACACACTAGAGGATGTTACATCATGATAGACAACCAGGAAGTGCTTAATCCTGGGGTGAAAGTCATTAGTACTTCCTTGATTCTTGGCCTACTTCTCAACACTCATCGGGAGAAGATTGTGGCAATAAATCAAGGAAAGACTAGAGATTCATCCCTTCTTTACACACAATGCTCGTGGCTCACCTGGAAGTGTGATGTCACCACCTTCCTCTTCTCCTCCTCCACGCGTGCACGCTGTGTCCCGTCCTCCTGCAAGAGCAAGTTTAAAGGTTTAAAATGCACAGCTCCATTTTACTCCAAAAAGTTGTACACTTCATAAATCATTAAAAAATAAAAATAAAATGTTTTGGTTCACAAAGATATGGTCCTAGCAATCAGAGAACTAGAAGACTCATCTTCTAGTTTTTGGAATGTGTAAGTGCGTTGGAGCAGATCACATTTGTCAAGTCGTTGAGCATCATTGGTTACCGCCTTTCAAGGGGTGTATCGCCTTTAACGGGATAAAATTGTCAGACTTGCGTCTATAATGTCGACTGCACGAACTTGACAAATATCATGGTGATCAAAAGTCATTGAGTTCACCGCAGTCGACAGTTGCTCTTCGCCAACTTAATCCTGCAGCCAATCCCCTGCATAGTGGGAGGCTCTACAGTCAGCCAATCATTAGGCTGATTCTTCGCTGTTGAGACTGGTGTTTTGCGGGTACTATTTAATGAAGCAGCCAGTTGGACTTGTGAAGTGTCTGTTTCTCAAACTAGACACTAATGTACTTGTCCTCTTGCTCAATTGTGCCCCGGGGCCTCCCACTCCTCATTCTATTCTGGTTAGGGCCAGTTTGCACTGTTCTGTGAAGGGAGTAGTACACAGCGTTGAACAAGATATTCAGTTTCTTGGTAATTTCTTGCATGGAATAGCCTTCATTTCTCAGAACAAGAATAGACTGATGAGTTTCAGAAGGTCTTTGTTTCTGGCCATTTTGAGCCTGTAATTGAACCCACAAATGCTGATGCTCCAGATTCTGAACTCATCTAAAGGACCGTTTTATTGCGTCTTTAATCAAGACAACAGTTTTCAGCTGTGCTAACAGAACTGCAAAAGGGTTTTCTAATGATCAATTAGCCTTTTAAAATGATAAACTTGGATTAGCTAACACAACGTGCCATTGGAACACAGGAGTGATGGTTGCTGATAATGGGCCTCTGTACGCCTATGTAGATATTCCATTAAAAATCATCCGTTTGAAGCTACAATAGTCATTTACAACATTAACAATGTCTACACTGTATTTCTCATTTTGATGTTATTTTAATGGACAAGAAGTGCTCTTCTTTCAAAAACAAGGACATTTCTAAGTGACCCCAAACCTTTGAACGAAAGTGTAAATTAATGTGATATTTAAGGCTCTATCAATAATTGATTATAGAATTTACCAACATGATTCCAGTTTGTGAGTCTATGATTTGGGGGTTGGAGACGTGTGTATTTTGACATTATCAAGAACATATTTTTTTAAGCAATGGCAACACTGCCATGTTGATCTGAGCCTTCTTGTTGGAAAACCACATTGGTGTCCAACTTTCGGCTGTCGCAAATGCACCCCCCGACTTGTCTGTAGTCGGTTGCTTTAGAGTGACTGCTCAAAGGAGGCCTATGTGAGCTCCGACCTCTCTGTCTGACCTATGACTGATTCACACTGATTCACACTGTGCTGGCCTGAATACCAACTTACGCCACACTGTGCTGGCCTGAATACTGTGCTGGCCGACTTACGCCACACTGTGCTGGCCTGAATACCGACTTACGCCACACTGTGCTGGCCTGAATACCGACTTACGCCACACTGTGCTGGCCTGAATACCGACTTACGCCACACTGTGCTGGCCTGAATACCGACTTACGCCACACTGTGCTGGCCTGAATACCGACTTACGCCACACTGTGCTGGCCTGAATACCGACTTACGCCACACTGTGCTGGCCTGAATACTGACTTACGCCACACTGTGCTGGCCTGAATACCGACTTACGCCACACTGTGCTGGCCTGAATACTGACTTACGCCACACTGTGCTGGCCCGTCCTTTCCAGCAGTGTTAAAGCAATAATGGTGGGCAGCACATTCAAGCTCAGCACAGTTTGGCTCAGGAGTGTGAAAAAGGTACAGCTTCATCGTCCTTTACCTCAGGGATCATTACCTAGATTCAGCAAAGGGGCGATTTTTTTTCTTGAGCAGATGGTCAAGGGGCCGGAACATAATTTTGAATAATTTGTATACTGCAAATTGAACTGCAAGATGCCCAAACAGATATTTGAATAAAACATAATAATTTCATACCTGGCTTATATATTTGTATACGATCAGATCTCTCTATTATGCGTAGGAAGACTTTGGAACAAATTTACAACTCGGTAAACTTTGGGGGCCCAAATTAATATCACCCGGGGCCAAATTCGGCCTGGGTGCCACCAGTTGGGGAATCCTGCCAACCTTGAGTGTGCGGTTGTGTCTCTGCAGCTCCCTACAGAGTGACTCCAGTTTGCTGCGTGCCAGGATAGCCTTGCTGTGTTCCTTCTTTAGGTGGTCTGTCTCCTGCACCAGCTGAGACTGTTTCTTCTGTAGGACCCGCATTTGCTTCTGACTGTTCCGCTGCTCCTCCAGCTGTGTACACACACACACACACACACACACACACACACACACACACACACACACACACACACACACAGAAATTAGAGTTTAATTTATAAAAACACTATTAAAATGTTGAACTAATAAAACATTAAAACTCCAGTACACTTGTAAAAAATGGCTACAATGAGACAAATGAAGGCTAGAGGGGAAACAAACAAGGCTGCCAGGGTGTGTTAGCCATGTCCTTGTCCACCAGCCAGCCTCTCTCCCCTCCACCAGCCAGCCTCTCTCCCCTCCACCAGCCAGCCTCTCTCCCCTCTGGGCTCCCTCCACCAGCCAGCCTCCCTCCCCTCTGGGCTCCTCCCCTCCCAGCCAGCCAGCCTCTGGGCTCTCCCCTTCACCAGCCAGCCTCTGGGCTCCCTCCCCTTCACCAGCCAGCCTCTGGGCTCTCCCCTCCACCAGCCAGCCTCCCTCCCCCTCTGGGCTCCCTCCCCTTCACCAGCCAGCCTCCCTCCCGCTCTGGGCTCCCTCCCCTCCATCAGCCAGCCTCCCTCCGGCCTCTGGGCTCCCTCCCCTCCATCAGCCAGCCTCCCTCCCCCATCAGCCAGCCCCCCCTGGGCTCCCTCCCCTCCATCAGCCAGCCTCCCTCCCCTCTGGGCTCCCTCCCCTCCATCAGCCAGCCTCCCTCCCCTCTGGGCTCCCTCCCCTCCATCAGCCAGCCTCCCTCCCCTCCATCAGCCAGCCTCCCTCCCCTCTGGGCTCCTCCCCTCCATCAGCCAGCCTCCCTCCCCTTTGGGCTCCCTCCCTTCCATCAGTCAGCCTCCCTCCCCCTCTGGGCTCCCTCCCCTCCATCAGCCACATCCAGAAAAGGCCTTAAAAACACATAGGCCAGTCACACATACACCCCCTTGATCAGTTACATACACTGCTGCAATCTGTCACGTAATCACACCTCACATGTTATGGATACACAGGACAGACCTGCATCACATATTAATAAATCAACAATAAATCCACGACTCATTCCCACATGGAAGGTCAGCCTACGTTGAGCCGCCCTGCCCATGATGACCAGACAGACAGACAAAGGAGACAAACTACTACTGGCTGATACACAGATGGAGGCTAGATATAAAAGAGGGCTGCTTGCATGCTAAAATGAAACAAATAAAAAAGTTAATTTACTAAACCAACAGCCTTTGAGCCACACCCACCCACCACACCAGAGTCTTTATTAGAGTCACTACTAACCAGATCAGCATACTTCTTACAGAGGCCTGCCAGTTTCTCCTCTGGTGTACTCAGAGTATTCAGGGTCTGCATCAGCAGGGTGATCTCTTTACCTGCAACACACAGGACGGGGGGCATTCAGTGCAACACCACCTCATCACAACAGGGACCCAGCAACACACAAGGGGAAGCTGTCCAGTCCTAAACCTCTAGCCACCACCTGTATGAATATAGGAATCTGATGGATGACAGCTGGATATATTAGTGACCAATATGAATGGGTAAGAGCTCCATACTGTTCTTCAGGACCAGGATCCATCGACAAGCACCCAGGAACACCCCCTAGGGGTTGATTTCAGACAGAGCAACAGAACCAGTCCTTACCCAGACCCTTCACCTTCTTCTTGTCCTGAGTCTTTGCCTTCTCCTTCTCCGCTCCGCAGGCGTTCACTTTGACATCCTCTGGCTTCACGTCCAGCTCCTTCTCATTGGCCAGGCCGTTGAGCACAGGGCCGTGTGATTGGCCGTTGGGCAGGTTAACCCCGTCTTCCCCGTTGTCCTCCAGGCAGTAGGTGTTGAGGATGTCCTCCAGCTGGCGGCTCAGCTCCTCAGCCATGTCACACTGAGACGACACCCCCTCTGCTGCAGTAGAGACGGGTACGGGGTCTGCTACAGTAGAGACTGGGACGGGGTCTGCTATAGTAGAGACTGGGACGGGTACGGGGTCTGCTACAGTAGAGACTGGGACGGGGTCTGCTACAGTAGAGACTGGGATGAAAGCAGGCTCTTCTAGAGGTGGGACCGCGGGGAGAGCTGCAGACTCTGCTGTGTTGGGAATGGCAGACACCTCACCCACTAGACACAGAAGGCAAGGACAAATATGTTATTACAACATTATTTTATATATTTTTTATTTTACTAGGCAAGTCAGTTAAGAACAAATTCTTATTTTCAATGACGGCCTAGGAACAGTGGGTTAACTGCCTGTTCAGGGCAGAACGACAGATTTGTACCTTGTCAGCTCGGGGATTCAAACTTGCAACCTTTCGGTTACTAGTCCAACGCTCTAACCACTAGGCTACCCTGCCGCCCCGTGTACCGGCTGTATGGCTATGCTGCTGCCATAGTTGTGATACTTTGCAGTCCTGCTTATGTGTACTAAGGTTGAAGGGTGGGAACACAGCTACTGAGATTTACCACCCCGAATCACTCCCTTTACCCACGATAAATAACTGAGAATTATTTTTTAAAAGAACAGCATGTCGTGAAATGGAACTGTTATATGATATGCAATGTCTAAATCTGGCTTCTTTACATGATGAATCATAAACGCCCGATCTCCGGTTTCTTCTTGTGACAGGTAGGCCTACATTTGCTGCTGCATAACCTATGCTACAGTAATATAAAGAACGAATGTCTAATTTTACTCATCTCTATCTGGCTTTCTGGGGTCACATTATTTTTTAGTAAAGATTTTTTTCATTGCAGCTGCAGAGTTTTAAAACTTCACTTGAATATCGTTGCTTTAAATCAGTACACTCGCGAGCACTCTCTCAATCTCTCCCCAAAAACAGCCTTCAAAAGACAGATTTTTTTTTTGACACACACTAGACTACCCCTTTCAGGCAATAAATTCAATGCAGAATTAGCCTTATATTTAGTTCATTAATGACGGGTTAAGCAAAATGAGCTCGTAACTACGCCTTTAGCACCTGTTTCTTGAGCAATACACACACCTCTGCTCCACTGGCCCCTCCCTTTAAAAAAAAACAACCTTCCTTAGCTCTTGGGGTCCCATGCAGGAAAAGCTAGATTAGAATAGCTTGCCGGAAATCGTTGTTTGTAGCTTTCCTTCTACCAAAAGACTATTCGAAGAGGGACGCAAGCTCGTTTGCTGAATGTTAAGTACAGCAGCCAACAGAACTCACAGGTAGTTTGAAAGAAGAGCAACCATTCAGATGGTGGTGGGCTACAGCAGTTATTAATTCAGACCCATAACCATTCAGATGGTGGTGGGCTACAGCAGTTATTAATTCAGACCCATAACCATTCAGATGGTGGTGGGCTACAGCAGTTATTAATTCAGACCCATAACCATTCAGATGGTGGTGGGCTACAGCAGTTATTAATTCAGACCCATAACCATTCAGATGGTGGTGGGCTACAGCAGTTATTAATTCAGACCCATAACCATTCAGATGGCGGTGGGCTACAGCAGTTATTAATTCAGACCCATAACCATTCAGATGGCGGTGGGACAGCAGTTATTAATTCAGACCCATAACCATTCAGATGGCGGTAGACTATAGCAGTTATTAATTCAGACCCATAACCATTCAGATGGAGGTAGACTATAGCAGTTATTAATTCAGATGGTGGTGGGCTAGCAGTTATTAATTCAGACCCATAACCATTCAGATGGCGGTGGGCTACAGCAGTTATTAATTCAGACCCATAACCATTCAGATGGCGGTAGACTACAGCAGTTATTAATTCAGACCCATAACCATTCGTTAAGAGAAGTGAAAGCCTCCTGCCTCCTAATTCTAGTCCTGTATTATTCAAGGATGTCATTAGAATGGTGAAGGTAGGGACAAAGAAACACTTTCATTTAACATTTGAAAGTGAGGAAGGAAGCAACAATACATAGCGGTAGGCTAATAACAGGGGAACTATTATGAAAGATATACACATAACCACACACACACACACACACACACACACACACACACACACACACACACACACACACACACGAGTCAGCCTAATTATACAAAAAGGCCCATTTATATTTCAAATGAAAAACAAATTCACTAGCCTATACTTGTAACTTTGGGTGGCGCAGAAATTGTCTCAGCGTCAGGGGATAAAAAAAACAACAACACAAGAACCTTTATTTAACTAGGCAAGTCAGTTAAGAACAAATATTTATTGACAATGACGGCCTACCCCGGCCAAACCTGGACCAATTGTTGCACCGCCTTACAGGACTCCCAATCACAGCTGGATGTGATGCAGCCTGGACTCGAACCAGGTACCGGCCGGTTTGAAAATAAGAATTTGTTCTTAACCGAGTCGCCTAGTCAAATAAAGGTTTAATTAAATCACTTTTGTAGGCCGCATGTGCTGCACGAGAATCATGTTCTCTGCTTTATCGCGGTTTGAAGGATGTGCGTAATTCCAGTCCCAACAATACAGTTCACACCCAAAACGATGAACCTACTGAAGCTAGTTTCATTTATTTACCCAGGAGAGCTCAGAGCTAGCCACATCTATGGGATTTTATGTTTTTCTGTATTGGATAACGGTACAATCATTTGGGCTTTTTTGGGGGGCTTGGGCTCATGAAATGTCTAATGTAGGGCTGATAAAATGTATTTCATGTATGGCTCATCAGGATCCGCTAGCATCAGGCTTGAATTTTCAATCAGAAAAGTGATTTATTCTCCGGATGGAACATTTGTAAAAATAGCCTAAAGTGTAAACAAGAATTCAGTGTCATGAGCGTTGTTCAAGGTTCCTAGCGCAATAGACGTGGAGTTACGTTCATTATTTTAAAAACTGCAAAACTTGACACGTTGTGGCTGAAAGATGTGATAGCTACTCAAAACTATAGTGACAAATCGCCAACCCTGTCAAAAGAAACATTGAAAATTGGTTTATTTGACTAGTGTTATTAGTTCCATCACATCCGTGACAACCATTGTCACCTAGGACACAGTGCTAACGTTACCTGAACTTTCAGCCCCATCAATCTGTGAAGGTCTGTCTGGCTCGTTAGGGCTGACAGTATCCCTAACGTCTTTTGCCGCTGTGCTTCCCTCCATCTCTCCAGTGCCAGGTGGTGGAGCCGCGTCACTGCCCTGCGTGGCCGACTCTTCCGTGTCCTGTTTCTTCATGATGAAATGCCTGAAACATAGTATTAAAAAAAATAAAAAAAAATGGTAATCGATCATTATGTTTGTATATGGAAAAATCTTAACTGTGCCGTGTCTGTTACAGATCCGAATATTCAAATGTTCGCTGGCTATTATAAAACACATGTTGCACCTGCACTTGAGAAAAGCAAGAAACGTAACTGCCAAACGTCTAGTTAAACCTTTAAGTTAGCTAGCTTTTCGGTCAATTGGTCACCAGTAATCACGCTTATACGAATGTAAAATGTATCAGAAATGGCGAACGACAGTTAACGTTAGTTAGCTAAGTTACCAGCATAGCAACGAATTAATGTGGACGAAGTTACATTTTCAACACGGCCAAAGTCTAGCTAGCTATTGGCTAGCTAGTGGAAGAGTTAACAATTTTGGAAAGTCATCAACTCACTAGCTTGGTCAAGCAAGTGAAACAATACCCCTTCTATTAGCAACCAAAACACACAACTTAGCTACTAGAAAGTGAAACTAGTTTAACAAATGACAGTGCCGTTTAGAAGAGTTCGCAAGCTAGCTAAGTTCGCTAGTTAGCATTTTGCTTTCGAGCTTGGCTCTACGCTAGGGAACAAACCAAAGAAACACGACACCTCATATGGCACAGTCATTATTAATTCGTTGGGTTAAGATTTAGGTAATTTATTAGAAAAATAAAAATTACGGTTTACCTTCTTCCAACTCTATAAATACACGTCTCTGTTGCCTGCTTCTTTTCCTCCTACCAACCGTGACAGGAAATACACAAGGTACAACGGAAGTGCGTAGCTAACAATTGCGGGTAAGTGGAATATGTCGTTCAAACGCCCTACTCAGAACTACAAAAACTTTTATTCACGGTTTCGAAACTGAACAAAAATATAAACGCAACATGCAACAATTTCAACAACTTTACTGAGTTACAGTTCATATAAGGATATCAGTTAATTTAAATAAATTCATAAATCCCTAATCTATGGATTTCACATGATTGGGCAGGGGTGCAGCCATGGGTGGGCCAGGGAGGGCATAGGCCCACCCACTTGGGAGACAGCCCAGCGCATCTGAATGATTTTTTCCCAACAAAAAGGCTTTATTCCAAACAGAAATAACTCTGTAGGAGAAGTAGTTGGTGAATCAGGCAAGGCAATCATTTGAGAAACCAAGGCTGTTGAGTCTGCCGATGAGGATGTGGTGATTGACAGAGTCGAAAGCCTTGGCCAGGGGGCCTCCCGGGTGGCGCAGTGGTTAAGGGCCAGCTGTGCTATCAGAGACTCTGGGTTCGCACCCAGGATCTGTCGTAAACGGCCGTGACCGGGAGGTCCATGGGGCGACGCACAATTGGCCTAGCGTTGTCAGGGTTAGGGAGGGCTTAGACGGTAGGGATGTCCTTGACTCATCGCGCACCAGCGACTCCTGTTGCGGGCCGGGCGCAGTGCGTGCTAACCAAGGTTGCCAGGTTCATGGTGTTTCCTCCGACACATTGGTGCAGCTGGCTTCCGGGTTGGATGCACGCTGTGTTAAGAAGCAGTGCGGCTTGATTGGATTGTGTATCGGAGGACGCATGACTTTCAACCTTCGTCTCTCCCGAGTCCGTACGGGAGTGTAGCAATGAGACAAGATATTAGCTACTAAAAACAATTGGATACCATGAAATTGGGGAGAAAAAAAAAAAAAAAAAGCCTTGGCCAGGTCGATGAATACGGCTGCACAGTATTGTTTCCTATCGATGGCGGTTAAGATATTGTTTAGGACCTTGAGTGTGGCTGAGGTGCACCCATGACCAGCTCTGAAACCAGATTGCATAGCGGAGAAGGTACGGTGGGATTCGAAATGGTCGGGGATATGTTTGTTAACTTGGCTTTTGAAGAACTTAGAAAGGCAGGATAGATATCTGTAGAAGTTTGTGTCAAGAGGGGGATGACCGCAGCTGCTTTCCATTCTTTGGGAATCTCAGACGACATGAGGGGTTGCAACAATTTCAGCCGATAACTTTAGAAAGAAAGGGTCCAGATTGTCTAGCCTGGCTGATTTGTGGGGTCCAGACTTTACAGCTCTTTCAGAACATCAGCTAACTGCATTTGGGAGAAATGGGGAAGGCTTGGGCGAGTTGCTGTGGGGGGTGCAATGCTGTTGACCGGGGTAGGGGTAGCCAGGTGGAAAGCATGGCCAGCCATAGAAATGCTTATTGAAATTCTCAATTATAGTGGATTTATCGGTGGTGACAGAGTTTCCTATCCTCAGTGAAGTGGGCAGCTGGGGGAGGTGCTCTTCATCTCCATGGACTTTACAATGTCCCAGAACCTTTTTGAGTTTGTGTTGCAGGAAGCAAATTTCTGCTTGAAAAAGCTAGCCTTAGCTTTTCTAACTGCCTGTGTATAATGGTTTCTAACTTCCCTGAAAAGTTGCATTTCACAGGTGCTGTTCGATGCGAATACAGAACGCCACAGGATGTTTTTGTGTTGGTTAAGGGCAGTCAGGTCTGGAGAGAACCAAGAAGTGGAGGTCCTGGGCTGGCGTGGTTTCACATAGTCTGCGGTTGTGAGGCCAATTGGACATACTGCCAAATTCTGTAAAATGACATTAGAGTGGCTTATGGTAGAGAAATTAACATTAAATTCTCCCACAACAGCTGTGGTGGACATTCGCAGTCAGCATGCCAATTGCAATCTCCCTCAAAACTTGAGACATCTGTGGCATTGTGTTGTCACAAAACTGCACATTTTAGAGTGGCCTTTTATTGTCCACAGTACAAGGTGCACCCATGTTATGATCATGCTGTTTAATCAGCTTCTTGATATGTGACACCTGTCAGGTGGATTGATTATTTTAGCAAAGAAGAAACACTCACTAGCAGGGATGTAAACAAATTTGTGCACACAATTTGAGAGAAGTAAGCTTTTCGTGCACATGGAACATTTCTGGGATATTTTATTTCAGCTCGTGAAACATGGGACCAACACTTTTCATGTTGCGTTTATATTTTTGTTCAGTATAGTTTCTTCTCACACATACAGAAGCAAAATGCTTTCACATTTTGGTATCTTTTTGTCATTCAAAACATGTTCAAGCAATGGAAAATCAGACATTAAAAGGGTTGCAACATTTGTTTTAATATATATATATATATCTTACAGTTTCCACAACTTTCACTTGTACACATTTCCAATATTTGTTAATGCATTTTTGTTGTTGTTTATGTATTCTTGTGTCATGTTCCGTTGAAGCGTATCAGTTTCGTGTCACTCATTCATATCGTCGGTCAAGTCAAGTCACAGTACAAGATGGGTTATCAAAAAGCTAAAAAAAATAAACAAAAATAAAAAATAATAAAAAGTAAGATATTTGTTTTTAGAAATAAATACATTGCGAAAGATAAAATGAGAGGATCAAAGAGTATACACCAAGACTGGTCAGTTATGACATGTGAAAAATACTTTACAAACGTGTTTGCATTGTAAACAATTGTAGAACAGAGAGCATTATTTTGACAAAGCTGAGCACTAAAAGGTGTGGCTTGAGATTTTCGGAGATATACACATTTACAGGATCTAGGACGGACGACAAGAAAAGTCCCATTTAAATGTTATCTTTATTCTTTTTTCAAATCTTTGCCTAGGGGTAGGAGTTATTCCTGACCATAGGGCCTGACAGGGAAACACTATAGCAAATAACTACAACCCAGTAGGCCCTCCCAAATGGCACCCTATTCCCTATATAGTGCACTACTTTTGATCCCCAAATGGCACCCCATTCCATATATAGTGCACTACTTTTGACCATGGCCAATAGGATTCTGGTCAAAAGTAGTGCACTATATAGGGCCCTCAAACTCAACGCTGGACCTCGAAGCCAGTTTCACTGCACTATTTCATTGTTCCCTTCTAATAGGGACTGATTTAGACCTGGGACACCAGGTGGGTGATTCCCCTCTAACCAGGGACTGATTTAGACCTGGGACACCAGATGTGCGATTCCCCTCTAATCAGGGACTGATTTAGACCTGGGACACCAGGTGGGTGATTCCCCTCTAATCAGGGCCTGATTTAGACCTGGGACACCAGGTGGGTGATTCCCCTCTAGTCAGGGCCTGATTTAGACCTGGGACACCAGGTGGGACTGATTAGACCTGGGACACCCTAATCAGGGACTGATTTAGTGGGACACCAGGTGGGGCCTGATTTAGACCTGGGACACCAGGTGGGTGATTTTGGGACACCAGGTGGGTGATTCCCCTCTAGTCAGGGACTGATTTAGACCTGGGACACCAGATGTGTGCAATTAATTATCAAGTAGAAGAGAAAATACCCCTGCTATAGGGAATATTTCTGCCATTTGGGACACAGTCATTTTAGTAAATAAACACTTTTAACACTTTCTTCTTAAAACTGGTTGAGGGCTTGAAAAGCATTTCACTGTAAGATCTACACCTGGTGTATTGGACAATGGTCTCAAATAACATTTGATTTTCTCCTGGTCAAGGAAAAACCTCCTGTCCCTTCTACTATTGCCATATGAAGCATTTCAGCACTTTGCAGAAATCATTAGGCATGTGTCGGATTCATTCAGCTCTGTTAATTGCACTGAAGCGGGAGAAGGGAGGAAGGAAAGAAGGTTCTGTCCCAAATGACATGTCTATTCCTTATTTACTGCACTACTTTTCACCAGAGCCCCATGGACCCCTGTTCTAAAAGTAGGAACGTTAGATAGGAAATAGGATGCACTTTTGGGAGCAGTCTTAAATGAATCCCTGGGGATGGTTGACTTTTAGAGAAGATTCTATTGCAGCTCTGATTGGTTGGTTCATTCTCAGCCAAGGATGTAGCTTCTGATTCATTGTGCTAAATCAAGAGATAGCTGAAAGCTGTCTCTGGACAAGTGATTGGTTGATTGAGTGACTGGGTCTGGACAGCCAATAATAATTATATACCCTCCATATCCAAGTCAATGTACATGCAATGGCAAAGCACCACAAAGTCAACAATTTTTTTTAATTTTTTTTTTAAAGAAGAAACAAAAAAAGTCTTCTCCATTTTGAATTAGCTGGTGGCTGCTTGTGGGTAGATGGGTCGTGCATTATGTAGCTGTTTGTGGGTAGATGGGTCGTGCATTATGTAGCCGTTTGTGGGTAGATGGGTCGTGCATTATGTGGCTGTTTGTGGGTAGATGGGTCGTGCCAACGTGGAAGTTCAAGTTGAGCAGACCATTCAGCAGGGCACAACAGTTTAGAACAGTAAGATAGAAATATGCTATGTAGAACAAACATGCCTCTAAAATGTAGAATGAATCACGTTGGCTCCTCTATCTGCAACGTTTAGCTACTGAACGTGGCCCTGTATTGGCCTGGGCTCGGAGCTTTTCCAGACCATATTACCCGACTAAGGAAAAACTCAGGGACCTACTAATGTGCAATGCAGTCTGTTCTCAGCCTAAAATTACACTTGTTGGCTCTGCCTTTCTCTAATCAAACCCATGTGTGGACTGGCGGTCCTGCAGTTGCATCAGCGTGAGGTCTGAACAGTGAAAACAACACATTCAAATGGAAGAACATCATTATTCACTTTAGACGGATCACCATGATAGAATAAAATACTTTTTTTTTTTTTTTTGACGATTAAATTATTCCTCTGTTCTGACTCAATCCCAGTTTTTTTTTTTTTTTTTTTTGTGCAAAAGCAGTAAAGAATGCCACTTGTTTAGAGAAACCACGGCAAGTCATGGAACTAGAAGATAAGGAGAAAAAAAAAAACATCAACAGTATTTTGCACTACAAACGTGCACATTCAAGAAAAGAAAAGATTATGATCACCAACTCAAAATATGTTTAATCAACCTCAAGTCTTTAGTTGGTCAGGATTGGCACTTCAGTGAATAGGAGTGCATTTTCATTTTTCACAATTAGAAATATATATTTAATCCACCGATTTGTATAATATCTTACTATTCTGGTAGTCTTTGTTGATAGACTGCACACAAAAGTACACCCGAAAAAACAAAACAAAAACAAAGACTACTAATATATAAATGCTTCTTCACATGTTAGTGATGTTTCATTCTTTTCTGGATTTATTTCGTCTCAAATGTCTGGTTTTTTTTTGGGGGGGGGGGGTCACTTGTTCTGTGGACAACCATTTCCCTTTAGACAACCATGGTGTACAGAATCCTAAAATAGCCTGTAGTCTATGACCATTACCCGCTGCTCTATGTCAGATCAATGCCAAGCTTAGTCTCTTAACAAATTTGAATACATTTTGCATGTCAACCAAAGCACAACGTGTCCAAAACCACTGCAGACCACGAGTCACCGTCACTGCAAACCATGAATCATCCTCATCATTGCAGACCATGAATCATCCTCATCATTGCAGACCATAAATCATCCTCATCCTGATTGCAGACCATAAATCATCCTCATCCTCATTGCAGACCATGAATCATCCTCCTCATTGCAGACCATGAATCATCCTCATTATTGCAGACCATAAATCATCCTCATTATTGCAGACCATAAATCATCCTCATCATTGCAGACCATAAATCATCCTCATCATTGCAGACCATAAATCATCCTCATCATTGCAGACCATAAATCATCCTCATCATTGCAGACCATAAATCATCCTCATCATTGCAGACCATAAATCATCCTCATCATTGCAGACCATAAATCATCCTCATCATTGCAGACCATAAATCATCCTCATCATTGCAGACCATAAATCATCCTCATCATTGCAGACCATAAATCATCCTCATCATTGCAGACCATAAATCATCCTCATCATTGCAGACCATAAATCATCCTCATCATTGCAGACCATAAATCATCCTCATCATTGCAGACCATAAATCATCCTCATCATTGCAGACCATAAATCATCCTCATCATTGCAGACCATAAATCATCCTCATCCTCATCATTGCAGACCATAAATCATCCTCATCATTGCAGACCATAAATCATCCTCATCATTGCAGACCATAAATCATCCTCATCATTGCAGACCATAAATCATCCTCATCATTGCAGACCATAAATCATCCTCATCATTGCAGACCATAAATCATCCTCATCATTGCAGACCATAAATCATCCTCATCATTGCAGACCATAAATCATCCTCATCATTGCAGACCATGAATCATCCTCATCATTGCAGACCATGAATCATCCTCATCATTGCAGACCATGAATCATCCTCATCATTGCAGACCATGAATCATCCTCATCATTGCAGACCATGAATCATCCTCATCATTGCAGACCATGAATCATCCTCATCATTGCAGACCATGAATCATCCTCATCATTGCAGACCATGAATCATCCTCATCATTGCAGACCATAAATCATCCTCATCATTGCAGACCATAAATCATCCTCATCATTGCAGACCATAAATCATCCTCATCATTGCAGACCATAAATCATCCTCATCATTGCAGACCATAAATCATCCTCATCACTGCAGACCATAAATCATCCTCATCATTGCAGACCATAAATCATCCTCATCACTGCAGACCATGAATCATCCTCATCATTGCAGACCATAAATCATCCTCATCACTGCAGACCATGAATCATCCTCATCATTGCAGACCATAAATCATCCTCATCATTGCAGACCATAAATCATCCTCATCATTGCAGACCATAAATCATCCTCATTGCAGACCATAAATCATCCTCATTGCAGACCATAAATCATCCTCATTGCAGACCATAAATCATCCTCATTGCAGTTGGACATATAATATGGTAAGACATTGCATAAAGTCATGGCTCACAACCTCACAGGCTCAACCTACCGAGACACCACACCAGGTAGGACAATAGAACCATAAGGAAATGACTTGCTATATAAACAGGTGGAATGACAAGGGTTCTCTCACAGCTAGCAAATGAAGAAGCCAGCCACCCCCCCAAAATGAGGAAATCCTGCTGCTGCTGCGGCAGGGTAGCCTAGTGGTTAGAGCGTTGGACTAGTAACCGGAAGGTTGCAAGTTCAAACCCCGAGCTGACAAGGTACAAATCTGTCGTTCTGCCCTTGAACAGGCAGTTAACCCACTGTTGCTAGGCCGTCATTGAAAATAAGAATTGGTTCTTAACTGACTTGCCTAGTTAAATAAAGGTAAAATAAAAATAAATAAAAAATAAAGATAACCTTCCAAAAAAGACACTTCAGACTTTTAGAAAAGTAAAAAAATAATATTTTAAAACCCATCGTCCACATTCACTTTGTTTCGCTACCAAACAAACTAAAAATCCTACTATTCCGATGTAGTTTAGCTCAACCCAGTTGGTTCAACTCCACAAGGGGAAATGGATGGTTCCACAGAACAAGCTGCTACCAGACTCCGATGAGAATATAACCATTGGACATATATGTCTCTTCCCTCACACAACTGCAGTCAGTGGTCACACTACCAGACGTTTGGGATCCATAAGCTCCACTCAACCCATAGACACTGATCTGAGTTCAGCTATAACTGAACCCCCCCTCCCCCATCCATCCAATTGATATTCAAGGTTATGATTGCAGGTAAGCTGATTCTAGATCTGTGTTTAAGGGCATAACATCAAACAATCTTCAGTCAGAGGAAGAAAATAGGTTTCCTTAATATCAGGAATTACACCGTAAACTTCCTCAAGAAACAAAAATCCCAGAAATGTCACATTCTCTCTGATATTCTCTAAAAAAATTTAAAAAAAAAAAGAGGTATGAAATGATGCTGTGAATTTGCTTGTTTCACTTTAACAATCCTTTGCGTCATACCTTCCACCTCCAGTATTCATCTTTTCAATAGGAGCATTGCACTGTGGGGTGGGGTTGGGTGCATTATTGAATTAAAACATGTTTTTCGAAGTGCAGAACTTCAAAAGTGCCTAACAGGAAGTGGCAAAACGACGTAATAAAAAACATAGTGCATCGGAAAACCAAAACCTGTAGAAATAGAACACAAAAAAAGAAAACCCAAGTTCATTCCAAATAAAAAAAACTGGATTATGGAAGTTGTTTTTCCCTGTTGTGTAACACTCGTCCGTGTGTACAGTGTACCGTCTTCTGGTGTTGTATGCATGAAGTGTGTGTGCAAATACATCTCTTCACTAGAATTTCCGCGGTTAGGTTCGTCACGGTCTAAATTAAAAGACGTATCCCTTGCCAAACCCTGGTTGTCGTTAGATCTACGTTTTCATTTCAAATGACACGCTGTCCGATATAGAGGTTCTCTATGTGGCTCCTGTCAAAACGAGTGGCCTCTACCGCTGGTCAGAGGCTCTCTAGGTGTCAAAACGAGTGGCTTCTACCGCTGGTCAGAGGCTCTCTAGGTGTCAAAACGAGTGGCTTCTACCTCTGACCAGAGGCTCTCTAGGTGTCAAAACGAGTGGCTTCTACCTCTGGTCAGAGGCTCTCTAGGTGTCAAAACGAGTGGCCTCTACCTCTGACCAGAGGCTCTCTAGGTGTCAAAATGAGTGGCCTCTACCTCTGACCAGAGACTCTCTAGAATAATACACATCAATACCTAGTACATATCCCCATCACCATGATACCTAGTACATAGCACTATACCAATGATACCTGGTACTTATCCCCATCACAACGATTCCTAGTACTTATCCCCATCACAACGATTCCTAGTACTTATCCCCATCACAACGATACCTAGTACTTATCCCCATCACAACGATTCCTAGTACTTATCCCCATCACAACGATTCCTAGTACTTATCCCCATCACAACGATTCCTAGTACTTATCCCCATCACAACGATTCCTAGTACTTATCCCCATCACAACGATTCCTAGTACTTATCCCCATCACAACGATTCCTAGTACTTATCCCCATCACAACGATACCTAGTACTTATCCCATCACAACGATTCCTAGTACTTATCCCCATCACAACGATTCCTAGTACTTATCCCCATCACAACGATTCCTAGTACTTATCCCCATCACAACGATTCCTAGTACTTATCCCCATCACAACGATACCTAGTACTTATCCCCATCACAACGATACCTAGTACTTATCCCCATCACAACGATACCTAGTACTTATCCCCATCACAACGATTCCTAGTACTTATCCCCATCACAACGATACCTAGTACTTATCCCCATCACAACGATTCCTAGTACTTATCCCCATCACAACGATACCTAGTACTTATCCCCATCACAACGATTCCTAGTACTTATCCCCATCACAACGATACCTAGTACTTATCCCCATCACAACGATACCTAGTACTTATCATCATCACAACGATACCAAGTACTTATCACAATGACCCATGCAACGTTACAAGTTCTCATTCCCATTTCTTTCAAACGTGGCAGAGTTGCAGTAACTTACCTCAAATAGATGATATTACCTCACCGCCAACTAGATGATAGATGGCATTACCTCACCGCAAACTAGATGATAGATGGCATTACCTCACCGCCAACTAGATGATAGATGGTATTACCTCACCGCCAACTAGATGATAGATGGTATTACCTCACCGCCAACTAGATGATAGATGGCATTACCTCACCGCCAACTAGATGATAGATGGTATTACCTCACCGCCAACTAGATGATAGATGGTATTACCTCACCGCCAACTACATGATAGATGGTATTACCTCACCGCCAACTAGATGGTATTACCTCACCGCCAACTAGATGGTATTACCTCACCGCCAACTAGATGATAGATGGTATTACCTCACCGCCAACTAGATGATAGATGGTATTACCTCACCGCCAACTAGATGATAGATGGTATTACCTCACCGCCAACTAGATGATAGATGGTATTACCTCACCACCAACCAGATGATATTACCTCACCGCCACTAATATGTGATAAACTCTGCCCCCTGAACTTTCTCTTCTCAATGGGACATGAAACTCTTATATATTGTTCGATTTTCTAAAGACCTAAATTACGGCACTCCCCAGCCTCCCCTCTTCCCCCCCCCCTCCTCCTCCTCTCCCACCCTGCCTCTCTCCCGCACCCCTCATCCCACCATCCTCTCTCACACGAGAGGTGTGTACTACCAGGTGTGTACTACCAGGTGTGTACTACCAGGTGTGTACCACCAGGTGTGTACCACCAGGTGTGTACCACCAGGCGTGTACCACCAGGCGTGTACCACCAGGCGTGTACCACCAGGCGTGTACCACCAGGCGTGTACCACCAGGTGTGTACCACCAGGTGTGTACCACCAGGCGTGTACCACCAGGCGTGTACCACCAGGCGTGTACCACCAGGCGTGTACCACCAGGCGTGTACTACCAGGTGTGTACTACCAGGTGTGTGCTACCAGGTGTGTGCTACCAGGTGTGTACTACCAGGTGTTTGGCAAAGGGATACTTCGCGACAGTAGGTAAGGCAATAGAAACACCATGCAAATCCTACCACAGACACACCGGGGGGGGCAGCAACACCTCATCACATTCCAGGGCCTAGAACAACTCAGCCAGCACAAGCATATATTTACCCCAGGGGTCAAGTCCCAAATGGCACACTATATATATATATATATATTGCACAGCT
This sequence comes from Oncorhynchus tshawytscha, assembly GCF_018296145.1. Taxonomy (NCBI): domain Eukaryota; kingdom Metazoa; phylum Chordata; class Actinopteri; order Salmoniformes; family Salmonidae; genus Oncorhynchus; species Oncorhynchus tshawytscha. The sequence continues at coordinate 7,378,700 of NC_056441.1, read as the reverse complement.
TTTGGCCAGAGCCCATAGGGTCAGAAGTAGTGCACTATATAGGGAATAGTGTGCAGTTTGTAACATGCCAGGCTCCTATGGAACGTATCCCAGGGGTCAGAGAAATCCAAAAGGAAAACTAAAAAGCCCATATCCTAACCGGACATGCGTGTGAGTAACTTCAATATTTTTTTTGCATAAATCTGATGTTGCCATCTGACTAAGGTTTGACTGAGTTACAGCGTGTTTTTCCAAGTAAGGAATCATCCCTAATCCCTATATAAAAGAACAACGATCCCTTGAAAGCCAAATGGAGATCTGACAGTGTCTGTATTTATATATAAAAATAAGTTTGGTTTGGATAATCACATATTCTCGTGCTATGGCTAGCGTAGCGTAGCGTAGCCCCCCTAGCGGTGTGCTGTTTAAACATTTACAATCACTTCATAATTCAAACGTAACATTATTAAGAACACGGCACACAACAAACATTATATTGCTAGTTATATCAAGCTCGGATCAAGCTAGTAACCTAGGTAACTTTATATATCTTTCAATATCCCCACACACCTATATTCCCTTCCCCCTCGCACCCCCCTTCCCCAATCAACATCCTCCCTTAGCCCCAGACGATTCAGATCCCAACATGCTCCTCCTCCACAATCACAAAACTAAAAGTACAACAACAAAAAAAGACACAAAGACATTGTAGAGAAAGGACTCAGTTAGTTCGAGAAGGGGAGAACCTTGGCTCTACACTTCAAACCATAGTTCTAGAATTCCTAAGAATCCCCAGAATTGCTTAGTGGAACCCTGTATGTCCGATATAGGCAGAAACCAATATGAATGAGGGTTTGGCCTCTGAGTCGAGAATACATCCGGACTGTTTTATTGTTTACAGTAGAGAGAAGTCATTCTTCTGTCTTGGGACACTTCAGTCTTCAGGTGGTGCATGTAGATGCAGTACGTTTTAGAACAAGTCAGAGAGAAACACAGGGTGGACAACAGCTAAAACAAGGGGAAACAGGACTAGGAAGATAATTGTCGTAAAGGAGCTGGGTAAAAATTAAATAAAAACACATCTCTCCTACTGGTCAGGTTTGACCTATCAAACCCCTACATCCCGAAGAAGGACATCCCCTATGGGCAGACAGGAAGCACTAATAACCAAACCAAACCGGCATTACGGTCAGAAGAATCAGGGTATCAACAGCACTGGCGGTGTATCTGTTATTGTATCTGTGCATTGCCGAAACCTGGACTGGACCAAACCTCGGCCCTGGTTGTGTGATCACTGATCAGGAAGAGCTTTGTTTTATCGTCAGGTCAAGCGGGTTGAGTTCAGGTCTCCTATTGGCTCTACAGCCGAGACGTGGCATTCCGTTAGAAGCGTCTGATCTGGTAGGTAAAGCCAGCTCAAAGACTGTAAATATAGGTTGGATAGTTACATCTGTAAAGCCTTCCATGGGAAAGGAGGGAGAGGACAACGCTCTACCTTCCATGGGGGTGGAGGGAGAGGACAACGCTCTACCTTCCATGGGGGTGGAGGGAGAGGACAACGCTCTACCTTCCATGGGGGTGGAGGATATAAGGTGGATAAGGTCATTGCTTCACCTCCACCCTTCATCTGTTGGGGCTAAAACTAGCCCCTTGGGCTCAGGATGGGTATAGAGGATGGGGCAATGGTTGGACATGGAGGGTGGAGGGGACTGATTACACGCCAAATTCCTCCATGGGGTGAGGATAAGGGGGTGGATGTTTCATCTGAAACTCCTCCATGGGTATGATAAGGGGGTGGATGTTTCATCTGAAACTCCTCCATGGGTATGAGTGATGGTTGGTGAACCAGATGAGAACCAGAGGACAGGGAGGGCGTTATAGCTGAAAGCCCTCCATGGGTGCCTCCTGCTGGGGGAAGAGGAACTGCTGATTGGCCTGGTCCACCGGAGGAGCCAGGTTCTGGTCCTCCTCCTCCACTCCAAAGTAGTGCTCTATCAGATCAAAGGCCTTCTGGTAGATCTCTTGGTTCTCATGGCTCTGAAGGAACTCAATCTTATCCAGACCTAGAGATGGAGACAGATGATCTATTCATTCACATGGTAGATTATGCAAGTGTGTGCCCTGTATGTATGCATGTATGTCCTGTGTGTGTGTGTGTGTGTGTGTGTGTGTGTGTGTGTGTGTGTGTGTGTGTGTGTGTGTGTGTGTGTGTGTCCTGTATGTAAACTCAGCAAAAAAAAGAAAGGTCCCTTTTTCAGGACTCTGTCTTTCAAAGATAATTTGTTATAATCCAAATAACTTCACAGATCTTCATTGTAAAAGGTTTAAACACTGTTTCCCATGCTGGTTCAATGACAAATAAACAATTAATGAACATGCACCTGCGGAATGGTTGTTAAGACACTAACAGCTTACAGACGGTAGGTAATTAAGGTCACAGTTATGAAAACTTAGGACACTAAAGAGGCCTTTCTACTAACTCTGAAAAACACCAAAAGAAAGATGCCCGTTCTGTGCGTGATTTCCTGCAAGACAGGAATGTCAGTGTTCTGCCATGGCCAACGAAGGGCCCGGATCCCAATCCCATTGAGCACGTCTGGGACCTGTTGGATCGAAGGGTGAGAGCTAGGGCCATTCCTCCCAGAAATGTCTGGGAACTTGCAGGTGTCTTGGTGGAAGAGTGGGGTAACATCTCACAGCAAGAACGGGCAAATCTGGTGCAGTCCACGAGGAGGAGATGCACTGCATTACTTAATGCAGCTGGTGGCCACACCAGATACTGACTGTTACTTTTGATTTTGACCCCCCCCTTTGTTCAGACACATTATTCCATTTCTGTTAGTCACATGTCTGTGGAACTTGTTCAGTTTATGTCTCAGTTATTGAATCTTATGTTCATACAAATATTTACACATGTTCAGTTTGCTGAAAATAAAACCCAGTTGACAGTGAGGACGTTTCTTTTTTTGCTGAGTTTATGTATGTGTGTGTGTGTCCTGTATGTGTGTGTGTGTGTCCTGTATGTGTCTCCCCTGTGTGTGTGTGTGTCCTGTATGTGTCTCCCCTGTGTGTGTGTGTGTGTGTGTGTCCTGTATGTGTCTCCCCTGTGTGTGTGTGTGTGTCCTGTATGTGTATGTGTCTCCCCTGTGTGTGTGTGTGTGTCCTGTATGTGTATGTGTCTCCCCTGTGTGTGTGTGTGTGTGTGTGTGTGTGTGTGTCCTGTATGTGTATGTGTCTCCCCTGTGTGTGTGTGTGTGTGTGTCCTGTATGTGTATGTGTCTCCCTGTGTGTGTGTGTGTGTGTCCTGTATGTGTATGTGTCTCCCCTGTGTGTGTGTGTGTGTGTCCTGTATGTGTCTCCCCTGTGTGTGTGTGTGTGTGTGTCCTGTATGTGTCTCCCCTGTGTGTGTGTGTGTCCTGTATGTGTCTCCCCTGTGTGTGTGTGTGTGTGTCCTGTATGTGTCTCCCCTGTGTGTGTGTGTGTGTGTCCTGTATGTGTCTCCCCTGTGTGTGTGTGTGTGTGTGTGTCCTGTATGTGTCTCCCCTGTGTGTGTGTGTGTGTGTGTGTGTGTGTGTGTATGACCTGTATGTGTGTTCATGTACTATATGAAGGTGTTTGTATATAATAACAGCACATTGAGAAAGTATTCAGACCCCTTGACTTTTTCCACAGTGTTATGTTACAGCCTTATTCTAAAATGGATTAAATACAATAATTCACACAATACCCCATAATGACAAAACAAAAACAGGTTTATATTAATGTTTGCAAATGTATAAAAAACATTTTTAAAAGAGATAGCTTATTTACGTAAGTATTCAGACCCTTTGCTATGAGACTCTTGAATTGAACTCAGATGCATCCTGTTTCCATTGATCATCCTTGAGATGTTTCTACAACTTGATTGGAGTCCACCTGTGGTAAATTCAATTGATTGGACATGATTTGTAAAGGCACACACCTGTATATATAATGTCCCACAGTTGTCAGAGCAAAAACCAAGCCATGAGGTCGAAAGGAATTGTCCGTAGAGCTCCAAAACAGGATTGTGTTGAGGCACAGATCTGGGGAAGGGTACCAAAAACATTTCTGCAGCATTGAAGGTCCCCAAGAACACAGTGGCCTCCATCATTCTTAAATGGAAGAAATTTGGAACCACCAAGACTCTTCCTAGAGCTGGCTGTCCGGACAAACTGAGCAAATCGGGGAGAAGGGCCTTGGTCAAGGAGGTGACCAAGAACCTGATGGTCACTCTAACAGAGCTCCTGAGTTCTTCGATGGAGATGGGAGAACCTTCCAGAAGGACAACCATCTCTGCAGCACGCCACCAATCAGGCCTTTATGGTAGAGTGGCCAGACGGAAGCTACTCCTCAGTAAAAGGCACATACCAGCCCGCTTGGAGTTTGCAAAAAGGCACCTAAAGGACTCTGACCATGAGAAACCAGATTCTCTGGTCTGATGAAACCAAGACTGAACTCTGGCCTGAATGACAAGCGTCAGGCCTGGAGGAAACCTGGCACCAGCTCTACAGTGAAGCATGGTGGTGGCAGCATCATGCTGTGGGGATGTTTTTCAGCGGCAGGGACTGGGAGACTAGTCAGGATCGAGGGAAAGATGAACAGAGCAAAGCACAGAGAGAACCTTGATGAAAACCTGCTCCAGAGCGGTCAGGACCTCAGACTGGGACAAAGGTTCACCTTCCTATAGGACAACGATCCTAAGCA